>NC_087213.1:23738329-23753329 GCF_015104395.2 Macrobrachium nipponense | reverse complement strand
ACATCCTGCCTATGTGAACTCTCTCGAGAGACAGAGTTTCCACCCTAGTGATGGGCTTATCAACAGCCAACCAGGAGCGTCGTAAGGGACGGGCCTAGACATCAGATGTAAGGTTGATATGAATCTACTATAGTATACATCTCGGGATTTGCAGTGGGGAGCCATCAATGAGGTATGGAAAAGTATAGCAAATATATACATTTGCATCACACATAAAATCCTCAGCATTCAAAACGAGAAGTAAAAATTAATTCTCTTACCTTTGAAAATAGCAAGTTATTTACGGGAGAATTTTGTGGTTATGTGCTTTTGAACAACGAGTGTCTAGTGCTGATTTTATGAAGACTGGAATGCTCCAACTTCCGCTTGCGCATCGGTATATTTTCTGGTGCATAATTAACATCTATTGATATGACGAAGATATACAGGAAGTTAAAAATATATTGTTAAGCAATCACATTGGGCAAATCTACTTCGTTCCTTTGGGGAGAATTAATGATTTGCTCATGAATATACCCAAGTTATTCTTGTGGACATTTTTATTTATTTATTTATTTATTTATTTATGTTTTTTGGGAATTAGGAAAATTGTAGTTTTGAAAGTCATCGCTGGATTCTCTCTCCTCTCTCTCTCTCTCTCTCTCTCTCTCTGCGTCTCTGTCTCTGTCTCTCATATTTTATACGAATCTTTACAAGTGTTAATTCTTCTTCAGGATCTCAGTGCGAGGAAGCCGGTGAGATCGAGATTTAAAGCCAATAACACTCTTTCCACCAGAGAACTCTGAGGAATTAATGGCATCCCACATCCCACGGAATTCATGGACGCTATTCTTCCACCCGAATCCATTAATTGGGCAAAGCGTACTTTGCCTCCTCGGCCGCAGTAGGGCAGTAAATAGGTCCAACTCTGCCAATTAATTACGGAAATGGACTCAGTAGTGATCAGCCCTGAATGACCTCGAGTTAGAATAATGATTTGATTTTCCTTGGCAAAGTTATCTTTTCATTGTTTATGGAATGCTATTTCTGCATATAGGTTACTGCTGTTTAATATTTAAAGAAAAATGATTTATGGTAAAGAAGTCCTTGATGTAACGCTGTCTTATTTTTATTAAGCTAAGTGAACAATATGAAGGCGAAATATGAAAAGAATGCTGACCAATCCTGATGACATCAACCACTTTTGAAAACAACTAAATCTTCGGAATAATCATCCAAGAGTTGAGAAGCATTTGCAGATCTATTTTTATTAAAACTGTTATGCAGTTACACATAATTCTCTCTCTCTCTCTCTCTCTCTCTGTGCTTACAACGTATATATGTTTACGCCTGAAACTTCCTCTCTCCCAGAATCAATATCTCTCACCAATCCTCGAGGCTCCGAAAATGTCCGAAGCTGTGATTTAGGGCCGATAAAGCTTCATCAAAGGGACCAGGGAAATTGGAGGCTCCTCGGAGCCCAAGAAATCCATTGGATCCTTTCTCTCCTCCTTCCACAACCACCCATTGATTGGGTCCAAGGCCCTAAGGATCTAAATTTTCTCTGCTTTGGTGGAGGCCGACAATTAAGGCTGAGGAACCCTCTGGCTCCGAAAGCATGACGACTTCGAGTCGTCCTGTTTTCTCTTCTTCTGGGCAGACAGACAGACAGACTTCGCCCTGACTGTTTCCCGATAACCGATAATTTCCAGAAGGAAATCTCTCTCTCTCTCTCTCTCTCTCTCTCTCTCTCTCTCTCTCTCTCTCTCTCATTTAGTAAATGGATTCCTCATTAATTGGAAATCGAGATAGACGAAGAGAAAAATGAAAATCATCTTTTATTCGCGTTATTAGTCGCATTTGGTTCAATATTTTGGAATCCGGTTCTCGGATTAAAAAAAAATGTCTTTCAAGTTCGGCTCTGAGTATTTCATTACACTAATGGATTTACCTTTCAATTTCCGTGGATTTTGATCCAGTTTTTATTCGCGTTTTGAAATCTCCTTTCCAACGCTAATTGTTAGTCCTCAGAACAGCTGAAAGTGAACGAGAAGGAAAAAGGTCGATCATTCCAAACGTGAAAATAACCTATGTTGAAATATGATAAGCTCACTTGAAAGCTTAAGCCCTCATCATTTCCAATTTATGTTTTCATTTTTTAAAAATTTCAAAAATATATCTCATGTTGATACCGAAATGCAGATGTGAATATTTCGCCATATTAGTTCTCCTCATCAGGGTCCAAATAAAATGTTAATTTAAGACTCATTGAAGGAACAGAAGATATATTTCATGCTAGGACTAGTAATTCCCGTTAATAATAATAATAATAATATAATAATAATAATAATAATAATAATAATAATAATAATAATAATAATAATAATAATAATAATAATAATAATGAACCAAAGGACCCTTGTAACGAAGCTATATTATTGAGAAATAAGAGCCACAGGTGTTCAATACTTTTAACATTTTAATTTACAACAACAACAACAACAACAACAACAAAAACAACAACAACAACAGCAATAATAATAATAATAAAGCACCAATTCATATCATAAATTCCTAGGGATAAACATCTTTAAAATTTAATTTACAATAACAATAATAATAATAATTATAAAAGTAATAATAAAGCACCTATTCATGTAATACATTTCCCAGGGATAAATATCTTTAAAATTTAATTTACAATAACAATAATAACAATAATTACAATAATAATAAAGCACCAATTCATATAATACATTTCCCAGGGATAAAAATCTTTAAAACACACTTACATCAACTTTGCTCAGAGTTAATTAGGCACTAATTACGCGGAATGACACTACTTAAGGTTATTTAAACATACAATTTATTATTTTTTCTTCTTATTCCGGCATTATATTCAGTACCCAGTGACACAACAGCGCCAAGGAATGACTACTAAAGTCATTAAACATAAAATGAATTTCACGAGATAAATTTACATATTGGGGCCATTGGTGGATAACAGAGCCGTTTGAAGAGACAATTATTAGGAATAACTGGGTCATGTTGCATTTTTCTCTTTCCCAGCTCATTTCTAATTGCATGATCGCATTCCATTTTTAACGTAGCATATACAGGAAAGCTCTCTCACATACACGAGAGGCTGAGATGGACATGCAGATAGATAGAAGAATTTCATTATAATTTTTTTTTTTTTTTTTAGTTTAAGTTCAGATGATATGAAAGAGTTTAGTAAATATGACTTGATATACAGCAGCCAGAATCTGGTGTGATGATAATTTTAACTATGACTTTCGCGATCGTTAATTAAGTACCAACTATTAGCCTCTCTCTCTCTCTCTCTCTCTCTCTCTCTCTCTCTCTCTCTCTCTCTCTCTCTCTCTCTCTCACACACACACACACACACCAGCCCATTCCCAGAAGGCTGGCTCATCAGAATAAGTAGTAACACAACAAGAAAGAAAAGTCATTCGTCACGTGGAAATGGCGTTGAAATGGTAGAGTTCAAGTTTTCAATTTTTTGAAGTTTTCGAATAATTCGAAGTTTTCGATTAATTTAAAGTTTTCGCTTATTTTCAAGTTTTCGATTGATTTTAAGTTTTCGAATAATTTGAATTTTTTGAATAATTTGAAGTTTTTGAATAATTTGAAGCTTCCGATTAATTTGAAATGTTCAATTTATATGAAGTTTTCGATTAATTTGAAGTTTTCGATTAATTTGAAGTTTATGATTAATTTGAAGGTTTCGATTAATTTGAAGTTTTTGATTAATTTGAAGTTTTCAATTAATTTGAAGGTTTCGATTAATTTGAAGTTTTCGAATAATTTGAAGTTTTCGATTATTTTGAAGTTTTCCCTTAATTTGAAGGTTTCAATGAATTTGAAGTTTTCGAATAGTTTGAAGTTTTCAATTAATTTGAAGTTTTCGAATAGTTTGAAGTTTTCGATTAATTTGAAGTTTTCGATTAATTTGAAGTTTTCGATTAATTTGAAGTTTTCGACTGAAATAACGTATTTGTGATATTCCCTCTTTCCCGCTTTTCCTACGGGTTATAAGATAACTGAAACAGTCACACTATGAACAGTTCTAACGAAATATGCCTCAATTCAGTGTACGGATGATATACTCAATGATGAGTCAGAAATAGGATCAGGTGATAAGACATTTACGCAAATATTCATGTGGCCATTAGTAAGCTCAGTATTACCGAGGTTCGCGAATGTTTTTGATTGTGATGGGGAGGCAGTCGAATCCAACGCCATAAAGATATAAAGCGCTCATTTTTCTGGAGATAGGAATGGAAAATATTCCTTGTCCAATAACTTTCTACACAGACGACCAGCAGCCTGGCACAAAAGGTTTGATTAATTCAGGTCTATTTACCGTTATGCTTATGCGACGAATGAAATTTCAGTTTTGAGTTATCGCGTCTGTTTTGAAGACTGATTCATGCAAAATAATAATGTTCTTTTTGGAAATAAGATCACGATCAACAAGTTAGTTAGACTTGATGCTGTTTCTAAGTTAGGAAGGCATATAGCGCCCAGTGGGTTACAGACAATCGTTGAAGTTATACAGATACTGAATCAGTACCCTAACACAAGACTGCATTTAGAATCGCTTGCATACTATCATGTAAATTTGGGCTGAAGTTTCTTCGGCGCAATCGAGTTTTCTGTAGGGCGGTGGCCTATGTTGGTGGTACCTATAATGCAGCCAGAAGTAAGATTACGGCTAAAATAAGAGCTACTGAGGCTAGAGGGCTGCAATTTTGTACGGTTGATGATTGGGGGTGGATGATCTACATACTAATTTGCAGCCCTCTAGCCACAGTAGTTTTTAAGAGCTGAGGACGGACGGACGGGCAAAGTCGGCATAAACGCTGCCAGAAGTATGATTTTGACCTTAGATAAAATAAGAACTACTGAGGCTAGAGGGCTGGAATTTGGTACTTTTGATGATTGGAGGATGGATGATCAACATACCAATTTGCAGCCCTCTAGCCACAGTAGTTTTTAAAACCTGAGGGCGGTCGGATGTACAAATGCGATAATAACATTATGCGTCAAAATATTTCATTCTTTATGTGTGGAAAGTTCTTTCGCATATAATGTGTGCGCTTTCCATGCCAAGTAACTCCTCTTTTGCAAGTCTCCGGCGGATAATTTTTCCTTCCTCTCTCTCTCTCTCTCTCTCTCTCTCTCTCTCTCTCTCTCTCTCTCTCAGTTCGTATTCCGGATCGTTTGCCGGAGCACGAGGAGGGACATTACTTACTGATGTTTACTTAAGAGGATTTTTTCGTTGCGTATCTTTTGGGAATTCGTTAACGAGTGAAACATGATGCATTACTCTTCTCTCTCTCTCTCTCTCTCTCTCTCTCTCTCTCTCTCTCTCTCTCTCTCCTGCGGCGACACTTTAAGAGGCTTTCAGGCAGAGAATTTGGGCAACTGAATAAGTTTGATTTTCTTCCATACATTTTAACCAACCACACCAATAAATTATTCTTCTAACCTAACCTAACCTCAAGCATACTTTTACACAGAGCTCTCTCGCATACTAACACAGACGACATTGTAAACCGTTGGTGTTTTCCATGATATGGTTGAAGATGGTCGACTTTTATTAACTTTGAGATGCGTGCCTGTATCTCAAGGCATCTTAGATTTGAGCTCCAATCTACTTGAGGGCTGAAATATATCTCATCTGTTGCAATTTGCGATAATAATTTGACAATGTGAATGGATATGGGATATACTTCATAATCATACATACATGGACATATACGTATATCCACTGTACGCATTTGTATTATCTCAACTTTCCAAGCAGACTCCAAGGAAAGAGGTGATACTGGAAGTCTCTTGAATTTTAGTTCATATTTGCAAAAAAAGCAAGTGGAATTTAGTCACACCGTTACTCTTTTATATTTCGATGTTACTATTGCTTGTTTGTTTGTTTGTTTGGTGTTTTTACGTTGCATGGAACCAGTGGCTATTCAGCAACGGGACCAACGGCTTGACGTGACTTCCGAACCACGTCGAGAGTGAACTTCTAGCACCAGAAATACACATCTCTCACCCCTAAGTGTGGAATGCCCGAGAATCGAACTCGCGACCACTGAGGTGGCAGGCCAAGACCAAACCGAACACGCCACTGAACCGCTGTTAATATTGTTAGTTAGCTCATATAGATGAATTACATCAACTTAAACTTTATCAACACCATTCCTTTAGAAATACAGCCATTAATTTTGTAGATCTAATTAACTTTGATGTCTGGAAAAAGGACAGGGCGCGTGCCCGTGCCCGTGCCACTGGTAGAACGGAAACATGAAAGTGGGGAAATACTTATTTATACGTTCATGGCTGCAGCATATTTTTCACCCCTGCTGGAAAATTGTGCAAGCTTTGGAAATGAGGTGAGCTCAAGCAGAATGAAAAAGTATGATCCATGAGCTCCACCTTTGGACTAATGAAGACCCCTGTTATGCATTTTTCATGGGCGGTGGTGTGGGCGGCCTGCTAGTGAAAACTGTATTGGACCAAACTTCAGATAACCGAGAGAGAAATTATGTTTCTGAAAGCGATGTGTCGACATTACTGGATGTGTGCTTTTACTGTGGGTTGCGGTACAATTGCAGTCATTTGATCAATAAACATTAAAACAATCCACAATTCACTCAGAAACACACACACACACACACACACACACACACACATATATATATATATATATATATATATATATATATATATATATATATATATATATATATGATATATATATATAATAGATATATGCTTATAAAATCACAGTAGATGCACGTGACTTCATTAAATAAGCGAATAACATTAAAATGATAGGCAGAAATCCAAGCGCTTTCGTCTCTACTATGCATTGGACTTCTGCCTTTCATTTTCCTGTGGCATTCGCTTATATATCATACATTATATATATATATATATTATATATATATATATATATATATATTTATTTATTTAATAAAATTAGCCCATAAAACACCAAAATGTAGAGAGAAAAGTACTATATTTCAGAGACTGCTGTCTCTCTCTTCAGGTATATGAATGAGAAAAGTTTACAGAAAAGGTGGTATTTTATACCAAGAGATCCGTCCACAAGTAAGCCAATTTAGGTCACCCCCGCTGATAATCTTCCTTTAATCTTCTTAAGCGTTGGTTGAATGAAAACTTCGTCGACGACATCTGAAATCCACGCGCCTTTTGAGATGTTCATTACCTGCTTCTCTTTTATTAAGGAAGGCCGATTCCATCATTTGACTCTTGTACCGGCAGTTGCTGCTATAAATTACACGTAACAAATTCCAGTTTATTCTATGGTTATGTTCATTTATATGGTTGAAAATAGCCGAGTTCTGTTGTCCATACCTAACTGACCGTTTGTGTTGTATTAATCTCTGGGGAAGTGATTTACCTGTAAATCCGATGTAAGATTGGTCACAGTCCTGGCATGGGATCTCATAGACCCCAGAGTCTTTGGGAGATGTCTTTTGTTGGACGTTAATCAGGGATTTGGCTAAGGTGTTTGGGTAGGTAAATGCAAAAGGATTGGATTTCCCAAGGGTGTGGGTTACTCTCTTAATCGTCTCCAGGTGAGGAATTTTTATTTTATTGTTGGGTGTGTCTGGTCTTGTCTTTAGGGGGTCGGTAGAAAATTACGTTTGCTTTTTTAATTGCTTTCTCAATTATATGGTCAGGATACTTTAAAGACGAAAGTTGCTTGCGAATTAGTTCAAATTCTTTTTCCAGGAAGTCTGGGGAACAAATTCGTAAGGCTCTTAAGAATAGGTTGCTAGCTACACCTTTCTTGATAGTAATGTCGTGATAGCTAAAGTAGTGAATATATGAAAGTGAGAACGTTGGTTTTCTGTATATGGTAAATTTGTATTCTGTCGTGTCTCTGATTATTAAAACATCAAGAAAAGGAATTTTGTTGTCTGTTTCCCATTCAACTTTAAATTTGATGCTGGGCACTAATGCGTTTAATTTTGAGAGGAATTCATTAAAATTACCCCACTTATTATCCCAAAATGTTAGGATATCATCCACGTATCTCATCCACAGCATGTTTTTGGGTTTTATTGCATTTATTACTGTAGTTTCAAAGTATTCCATGTACAGATTGGCTAAAACAGGACTTAAAGGACTACCCATACTACACCCGAATTTTTGCTTGTAGAATGATTCCCCGAATGAAAATACGTTATTAGATGCACATAATTCAACTAACTTTATTATTTTGTCAAGCGCCAATGGGAAATGATCTGAATAGGGGGATAATTTTTCCCTTAAAAGCTGAAGAACGTCCTGTACTGGTACTTTTGTGAATAGGGATTCTACGTCAAGGCTTAAAAGTTTTATGTTGTGAAGTGGTATATGTGCTTCTCTGAATTTGTGACAAAAATCTTCCGAATGTTTAATGCGACTGGGAGAAAAAGTGCCTAAAAAACGGAAAGAAAGGAGGCCAGCTAACCATTTAGAAATTTTGTAATTGAAAGCTCCGGCGCATGAAACGATGGGTCTGAATGGAAGATTGTCTTTGTGAGTTTTGGGAAGGCCATAAAAGTAGGGTAATTTAGGATTAATTACTTTAAATTTCTCTAATAGTTCAATACTCTTTTTGTCTTGGCCAATTAATCTTACTTTCCGAAAAAATTCTGTGGGAACGTTTTGGAGGGGGTTTTTCCTCAGTTTTTCGTAAGTGTTTGTGTCGCTAAGGAGCTGGTTGATTTTGTCGAGGTATAAGTCTTTGTCCATTATTACGATTTTGCCGTCTTTGTCGGATCTACTTATTATAACATCTAACTTTTTTAGCGAGTGGATGGCTATCATGAATTCTGTTGTTACAGAACATTTTTACCAGTCTATATATATATATATATATATATATATATATATATATATATATATATATATAAAATCTATATATATATAAAAATCATATAAATATATATATATATAATATATATATATATATATATATATATATATATATATATATATATATATATATATATATATATATGTAAGGCCTAGGGTTTTTGATTAATAATATATTATCCATGCGTTCCCTGTGTCCTGTGGAATGTGGAGAACAGTGTAGAGGTGACGACCTGAGAGTAGCTGACAATGAGATTCTAGGGGTGGCGTGAGATAAAAGTGCTTAGCTCAACAAGTCAATGTACGACAGTTTATGAACTCTTCTCAAAGTGCCTTTGCGAAACTGGATGCAGCTAGAACCGTGAGGTGCCAGCGAACTGTGTGTTCGTATGTGCGTGTGTGCCTCTTCCCTTTAATAGGTTCATACCCAAGCCTATGGGAGGGATTTTGATAGAGGGCTTCAAGTCACAGGCAAGATGCCGTGGCATTCGCCGGGGGGAGTTTTTTTATTAAGTGTTTAAGTGTCCGGTTGTCTGGGTAAGTGTTAAAGTGCTTAGCCAAAGGGAGATGGCTTGTTTGATATCTTGTAAGATGTTCCATTTTGTTAACTTTGTCCTTTGAACTTGTGTGTACTTACCGGGGGGGGGGGATGTGTTCTTGTAATCTTTGAAACAGCGGATCTGGTACTTGTGGAATACAGAGGGACAAAGAGTTCCAAGAGGGGTGTGGACTTTTTGGTGACTAGACATTGTACTGTTTTTTGAGTTAGTCTGTAGGACTGGATTACTTGATTGATTGGTTTATTTATTCTTGTTAATAAACGTTAATGTTATGATGCAACTCTCTCATTTTCATTACCTGTTAGAATGGAGAGAAAGAGGTGGAGAGAGAGAGAGAAAGAGAGAGAGAAAGGTTATGAGTAATGGGGTATGTGGGTCTGCCTTCCGTTTTGTGTCCACGCTTACCTTATGAATACTGGGGGAATAATCCCCCCATGTTACAGTGGTGGCAGACGGTTAAGAGAGGATATAAAAGTCTTCTTTCTTTTTTATGCCTAGGAACGCCAATGTAGAGATGGGTGGCCAGTTAGAAAATAAAAGGGGTTATGGCTTAGCGATAGTTTTTGAACAACAAAGACTTGGTGGGATTGTGGAAAATCGTTAAACTGTTAGTTTTCAGTTACTTAGTGAGAAAAAATGAGAAAATATCTGTCTGTTAACTGTGCTAAAGGGAGGGAAGGATTTTTATTGGACTCAGCATTTTTCCCAGGGAGTCAGCCTAGAAGCAATGAGCGCACCCAGTGTGACTTTTGCTTGTGTAATGACAAGTGTATTAAGATACACGTGCGGGTGTTGCGTTTAATGCATATATCACTGCCGGGTTTTACGAGAATTCTGAGTTTCTTTTTTGTTCCCGTTATGGAGTGGTTGAGTGTTAAAGAAAACTATTGTTTGTTTATCAAAAAGGGAGAGGGTTTTTTTTGTTTTTAAAAAAAATATTTCAGGGTTATGGGAGTGGTTCAAGAGGTCAACAATTTTTGTTTTTCTTGTCTTTGCCCCATAGTGACGTGTTTTCTTTATTTGCACGTGTTTATAATAGACGTATGCATTCGTCTTTGTTTAAAACATAGGAGTGTATTTTTCTATCATGTGAACTTGGTCTTAGATAACCATACATCTGGGCGTTAGGAGACAAGAGCGGCCACAATTTTACGGGCTCAGCACATTTCTGCAGAGAGGCGCCTTGCATTGCGAGGGTATTGGCATCCCTCGGGGGGATAGTCGCATGGAGGGTACCACTGGCCTCCCTCGAGAGATAGTGCAGGGGTGGGTACTAGTGTATACCTTGGGAAGGGGTCCTCAGACACTGTTCAAGGGGAGATGGGGGATACTGCTGGTATGCCTCGGGCTGTTCTGCTGCTTGACTGAGGGGTTGTTCTCACGGGGGGGAGAAATTTTTTTTTTCTCAGTGTGGGTGAACTCCCCCTTTTTCTTTTTTTTTCTTTGTGTTGGGGTATGGATTTGCCCTTGACATTGAATGCTAAGATATCAGCTGATTGATAAGTTGATGAAGTGAAACGCCCGTAGAGTTTTTTTTAGAAAAGAGATTTTTTTTTCTCCCTTGGATGAAGAGAAAAGGAAATAAAAAGAGATTTTTCTTTTCTGTGAATGAGGGGAAAAGTAGTTAACATGCACGGGATGTGTTATAGGTTTCTTTGTGCCTTGAAAGACACAAATATAAGGGGGATACACAGATTATTTTTTTATTGTGCTGGAGAAATTACTTTGAAATGCCGATGATTGGTGTTGTATCTGTGTGTGTGGCAATGGTGTTATGTCATGGTGTTGCATGCTGGAGAAATTGTATGTCATAGGATTCAGCAATACTGTGTATGCTATTTGAATTTCACTTTTACTTGAAATTATTGCAAGAGAATTATTGCTGTGGAGAGTTATTATTATTATTAATAATTATTATACTTGAGATGTGTCACGGGAGGTTTGCTTAAGTATAATTATCATTACGGGAGAATTGTTTTACGAGAGAGTTTTGAGATATTTCATGGGAGATTATTTGATAATTATTACAGATAATTATTCAAGGAGAATTATTACGATGAATTAATGGGAGAAGTCTTGTGTTAATTATTTGTTGAGTTTTTGTAACTTTGGAGAATATTTCAGTGATTCACGGGGATGAGTTTTGCTGAATCTTGATGAATCTGGCTGAATCTTGGTGAATTGTGTGGAATCTTGCTGAACTTTTGCTGAGTTTTTTTTTGTGCTGAATTTTTGGAGAATGGACAAGCATTAACATTGGTGATATTTTTTGTACTGATACTGATGATTTTGATGATAGCAATTTTTTTGGTGATTTTGTGATAATGATATTTCTGATACTGATTTTTTTTATACTAATACGTGGGTGCCGTAATGCTGTCAAGGGAGGTGAAATCTTTTTTGAATTTGGGAGGAACTAACAACACATTATCTTAGTTTTTTTTCCTTTTTTTTTATGAGTTCAGCAGATAATTGCTTGACATCTGGTGAGTTACGGGAGATAGTTAATGGTGCCGTTGATTTTTCTTTTCTCCTTTTTTGGAAGTTAGCCATAGCTGACACAAGTTTTCTTTACCAAGGGTGAATTTGAATTTGTCTTTTCTCTCCAGTTAGTGTGAATATTATCTCAGTTCATGACTTAGAGTCATTGTTCGGGAACATGTTCGTGTTTTAGCTATTTGATGCTATAGAGAAATATATGGGAGAATTTTTTGCACGTTTTGAATGCATACGTAATGGCACTACATTTTTTCTCTGGATATTTGTGTTCCAGAAATTGTGAGTTTTCTTGCACAATACATTAGTTGTATTTGTGACAACTTTGTGAGAGATAGGAAACTTGGCTAAGTTTTCTAGTGACTTATGTCGTAGTGCATATGGAGAAGTCTTGGCTAAGACACTGTGAGTTGGGAATTCTGTTATAATGACTTGTGGCACATTGATGATTTTTTCTAGAATTTTCTAGACAGTTTTATATGCCGAGTTTTGCCCTTTTTTAGCAGTTATGCTAAATGGAGAGAGTTTTTATAGTTTTTGACTATAACATTGAGTTATTCTCTGGAGAATTGGAGTTAGAATTGGAGTTATAATTGAGATATATTATTTTGGAGAGATAATTGGAGGTATATATTATTTTGGAGTTATAATTTTCAGATATAATATATTGGAGATATATTTTTTGGCCATTTTTAATATTTGCCAATAATGTGATGAGAGCTATGTTTAGTTCAATTATTTTGCAGCCATCTTTGTTGCAAATGGAGACACATATTTGGAGATTATGGGGCAATATTTGTGTATGTGAGTTAGTTGCCTTGAGTGCACATTTTTTGGAGATATATTTTTGGAGCCTTGTTTTGTTCCACATGGGGTTATTGGGGAAATAGAGGTAAATATTTTGTATTTGCCGAAATAGAGGTGATTATTCTCTATTCTTGGAGTGGTGTTTTTTTTACTGACATGTGGCTATTGGAGAAATAAGAGAATAATATAAGGGGTTGGTTATTAACAAATGAGAATATAAGGGGTTGGTTCCAAGATTCAAGAATATATGGCCAACAATAAAAATACAATTACCAAAATGGAGGAAAATATTTTTTATTATCCGGAGTGGTGTTATTATTAATATGGTGTCTCATAATGGAGTTGGAATTAATCTTTGGCGGGTGACCCTTTTTTTTTGTGGTCATGGAGTTTTTTTTTCGAGACAAGAGGAGATTTCTGTGGTTCTCTTTTTTGGTTTCGTGACTATTTAGAGGCGAATGTCATTACTGCATTACGAGTCATTTGGAGATGTGTGTGCATTTGTTATGTTTACAAGTGTGTTATTCTTGGAGAAATATAATTTGAGGCATATATTGTTGAGAGAATAAGTCTTCGAGACAAATTTTTGAACACATTAGTCATATCCTGGAGTTAATTCTGTGAAATGTGTCAGACCTTTTTTTCTAGAGAATCATGAGTTTCCAAACTTATGTGTCTGACTAGACAATTTTTATGCTGATGTTAGAGCATACGTCCGCAGGCGATTTTTCTGCTGACAAGCGATGTGATGAGCCGTGTGCTGACTTTTTTCCTCTGATGGTGACAGATCAGAATTTTTGCAATATCTGGAAATGTTGGCTATAGCATTTCACGAAAGCACATGTGTGAGAGTTTGCTTTCTGGCAAATTCCGTGGCTTTACATGGAGCATTTCTTGGGGATAAACGCGGGAGTTATGCATATTATACATGTATTATGTATTTTGTGATTGGGGAAACCTACTTGTGATTATCCTTTTTTTTATTATTTTTCTTCCTTTTCCTTGAGAGATATAATTTGGGGATTGAGCTTAAGTAGCATTTCTTTTTTGGACGGGAGATTTGATTTTACCGGGAGATGTAATTTTTCGAGGGTTGTTACTTACGTAAAGGGAGTTTGACATTAAGTCTCATTGTGATTAATTAGTGAGCAGTAAAGGGGTTTTTGCTGTTAAAAGTTGGAGATTTTTGCTGATTTTGTGGGTTGTTTAAATATCAGAACTTGAGGGAACATTTTTTTGGGTCTGGGTGTCTTACGTGATTCTTTTTTTTCCTTGGGTTCGTTACAAGTTTTTCCTTTTTTTTTTTTTCTTGTGAGCACATTCAAGTTTGAGATGTGAGTGCAGAATTCCGTGGAGTTGCTGTGATTTCTGAGTTGTGTGTGTGCTGATGTGTGAGTTTGGAGAATTGAGTTGGAGAACTTGATGTTTTTTTTTCTTTGAGAGTTGTGATAATGACTTATGATTTAGTAGTCATATTGAAGGGAGTTAATTGGGAGACGTTCAGTTAGTATTTCTGACCTTTTTGAGATCATTGTTTGATAGAAGTAGTATGTTTGGGTTAATTTTCTTAGATTGACCAGTGACTTGACTGACATACTAACACCCAAAGAAAAAAGTCGTTCCCCGACACCAGCAAGACGTCCACCAGCCGTGAAGAGAGGTTGCTGCCATGTTGTCCAGGGTGATTACAAGTATTTCCATGATGGGTGATCGCGAGAATCCTACAGCGTGTTTTTTGGGGATCTACAGAAGCCGTGAGAAGTCTTCTACAATGAGGGAGGCATTCCGTCTTCCTACAGTTAGCTACAGCCTGCTATAGCCTGTTGCTGTCTGTTCAGCTACTTGCAGACAAGTGAAGAGGGATATTCAAGAATCCTAATGCAGAAAATATGAGAGAAAATGTGTCTTGTGTTATTGGGAGATAAAGCGTGATAAGACTTTATTTTATAATGCCAGAGACGTGCAGTTTTACTTATGTTTTGTTTTAAGCCGGCCAGTGTTTTGTGTTATAAGCAATTTTGCTAGGCGGGAGCTAGCATTTGTGCGAGGCCGAGCTATCTGTAAGGCCTAGGGTTTTTTATTAATAATATATTATCCATGCGTTCCCTGTGTCCTGTGGAATGTGGAGAACAGTGTAGAGGTGACGACCTGAGAGTAGCTGACAATGAGATTCTAGGGGTGGCGTGAGATAAAAGTGCTTAGTTCAACAAGTCAATGTACGACAGTTTATGAACTC
>NC_087213.1:23730829-23733329 GCF_015104395.2 Macrobrachium nipponense | reverse complement strand
TTACGTATAGCCAATCATCCATCGAGAAAGAGGGAAGAAATGCTGTCATAAGTTACGTAACGAGTGCGTTCGAAACCTTTTCTCTGAGTGAGTTGGCCCGTCTTCAAAAAAAGTCACTTTTACATTATAAGTACCAAATTTATTCAACCTACGTAATGCAGAATACAGTCAAAATTTATGTGTAGATATAATGTGTATTCTGATTAAGCGTTATATTTATGAAATGCATAGATAAAAAGTTATTGCGAAAAAACCGTGTTACAGAGGCCCTGAATCTCATAGTAGTTTAATCAGACCACTGCGCTGATTAACACCTCTCCTACGGCTGGCCCGGAGGATTAGATATTTTTACGTGGTATGGAACCAACAGGTTACTTAACAACGGGACCTACAGCTTGTTGTGGGGTCCGAACCACACCGAGAAATGATTTTCTATCACCAGAAATAAATTTCACTAATTCCTTGTTGACAGAGCGGGGAATCGAACCCGGACCCTGAGATCGGTAGTCGAGCACGTAACCGACTTGTCCAACGAGGAACTTTTTCCTCGTTAACAGTCAGGTTGCAATCATTTCTGCATATTAGATTTGATGAAGCACAATATCGAGTACAGAACTGATCTGAATGATATTAAGGCGTTGCAATCAGACGGTCTTTTACTATCACTTTTGAAAGCCAGATTTGCGTAAGCAAATGGATGAAAAATATAGATATATATATAAAAATAAAATCCAAAGATGTATGTTATTTCCCCATTATACAGACCCAAAATAAGCAGGTAACTGGGTCAATTAACTTGATGAAGAATGAGAAAATACTGACGTCAAAGCTGGTATGTCTTTGAAAAAGGAAAGAAGGTTAAAATCAACCTCCTCGATAAAAGCCTAAAAACTAATCGACTTATCACCATAGTAAAAAGAAAATGAAAAGAAGAATTAGAAACTCGCAGTCATTGGCAATCCTGCTCAAAAGAGAATCTGATCTTCAAGTCTCGATGGAAATATTTGATATATGGAAATACAGAGACCATTCACTTTTCGCGTAGTGTTCGTTCGCTGGTTTTAATTTGCGTTATATTTGGAGCGTTTTAATTTGCGTAGTGTTCGTTCGCACGTTTTAATTTGCATAGCGTTTCGCGCGTTTTAATTTGCGTAGTGTTTCGCGCGTTTTAATTTGCGTAGTGTTTCGCAAGTTTTAATTTGCGTAGTGTTTAGCGCGTTTTAATTTGCATAGTGTTTCTCGCGTTTTAATTTGCGTAGTGTTCGTTAGCGCGTTTGATCCGAGCGAGAAGGATATCAATCTCTGTCACTTTTATTTCGTTTAAGCCGGGATTAATCTTTGCTGGCTTTTACGAAAACGACCTTAATTTCTGATTGCTTTTCTTCTAGATATGGGATTCATTGAAACGTTTCTCTGCCGAGAGATACTTTGACCTTTACTTGCAAAATGGCAAAATAAGAATATAATACAATACTCGTGATTCCGATATCTCGATTATATCCAAATCATATCTGTCATGCACAAAGAGAACAGTTATAAATCGAAGGCTGATTATTTTTACGTATCTATATTTCATTAAATACAAGTATGTAACTCAGTTATTAAATAGACAACGATTATATATCTAGAGTTTATTATGTTTATGATCTTCTATTTTTATCAAATGGGAGCATTGAAGTTATTGAATAGACTACATTTACATAACCTGAGTTTATTTATGTCCATGATTTTCAATTTTTTGTTATTAAATGGGAGTATTTAACTCAGTCATCAAATAGACTACATTTATATAACCTGAGTTTAATTATGTCCATACTTTTCTAATTTTTTGTATTAAATGGGAGCATTAAACTCAGTTATCAAACAGGCAACGTACATACAAATCCAAGCTTCCAAGAATATTCTTCATAAGGTCACCGTTTCACTTGGAATAAAGCGCGACCCCGACCTTTAATTTGACGTTACCCGTCGGGACCTCGTTTCCCAGAATGCATTTGGAGAGAGGAAACTGTTGAATGGACGCCATTTAATCCACCCGATCGAAGTTCTAATGAGAATCCAGATAACTGGATTATTCGGTTCATTAGAGCAAATCACGTAACCTGTCAACTACTAGTCGCTATTTGGTTTCTTCTTCTTCTTCTTCTTCTTCTTGTTCTTCTTCTTCTTTTTAATAATAATGTGTTTTATTAAAAGTAATTGCTGCCTCAGCTCCATTAACTTTATAGAGGTTCTTCTCTATTTTCCTAATTATTGTGTTCTCATTGTTGCTTAAAAACTGGTGAGCAATGCACCGAAGGTTGGCATGTCTCAAATAGGTAATTATCAAAGTCGATTTTAATTTTATTATAATGCCAGAGGCGGTAGTCAAAATTTCAGGATATATACCGTAGAGTTTATCAAGGATTACGTGCAGTTCTATTCCTTTCGTTGGGTTGTGACGTTTCGTCTGGAACTTCAGACATCAATAATAATAATAATAATAATAATAATAATAATA
>NC_087213.1:23710829-23728329 GCF_015104395.2 Macrobrachium nipponense | reverse complement strand
TGTAGTTTCTCACCAATCACCAAATAACCTTCAGTAAAAGGGCCGGAAATTTCCGTTTTTTCACATTTTTTTTCATAAAATCATTAATTTTCCCTGTAGGATGATAAAACTTACAGGGAATATGCATTATTATAGTGCTAATAATGCCTGAAAATTTCATTAGCCTGTCTTGATTAGTGTGTTTTTGGCAAATATTTTTTACGAAATTTTTTTTCGGACCCCCCAAACCCCCAAAGTGGAAGACCGTACCCTTAAAACAAACTGATTCTTTGGAGTTAGGAAATCACATCCCAAACTTTCCTCTTTTAACTCAAAGCGACATAATAATCCAATAAAGAACAAAATCATAATAGTATCAAAAACAAGGCGTAATCCGACCTCCAGCTTACTCGGAACGTTTGCAAGGTTTCCCCTCAACGCGTAAGTTGTAAACGCGCTAAAATCTATGGTCAGATAAAGCCTGGTTTCACCAACGAAAATTAAAAGAAAAACGCTATATTTTATTAAGAAATAATTGTTTTGTTCCGTTCAACATGCACTTTATTTATTTTTTACGTTTTCATTCTAATAAATAGATCATAAATATCCTATCCTCAAATTCCTTTGTCTTTAATTCAACGCAAACCACCTTTTTTCAGACCCTTTTAGGCTCCTTTATAGACCTTTCCTACCCCCTCCCCAACAAGAACAACAACAACAACAGTGTAGTTTGTAGGCTTCCTCCCCGAGTAAGTGAAATAAGTAAGAGGAAAAAAAGGTAAGACCCTCGAGAGGGGTTCCTACCCCATTAAAAGGTTAGGGGGGAATTCAGCCCCCACCATCCCCGCCCTTTCCTACCCCCTCCCCAATAACAACAACAGAGTAGTTTGTAGGCTTACTCCCCGAGTAAAAAAAAAAAAAAAAAAAAAAAAAAAACTCGAGAGGTATCTTTACACATTAAAAGGTGAGGGGGTTAATTCAGCACCCCGTCCACCCCGGCCCCAGACGCCCCCTCTTCGGGGCCATTTCGGAGGCAGACGGAGAGTGCTCCTGACACCGAATGCTTGTCTGCCGAGGGAAAGAATGGGATCCATGAATTTCGTTTAACTGGAAATATCGCCATCTTCATAAATCGTGCCAGTGGAACGATTTATATTAGCATTAAATCACACTGCTTTGGCAATCCAGGAGGACTGGAGGTGGAGAAAGAGAGAGAGAGAGTCTCAAGAACTGCTTCTAAGGGCTCGTAATTATCACAGCGATTATTTTTTCATTAAAAACGAACTGACAGTCAAGAAAAATAGCACGGACTCCATGAATGGTACTAAGAGAGATGGTCTGAAGACTGTGATTATGATTATCATTAAGATAATTTTTTATGAATAATATAAATCACAAACCATTCATAAATCGCTTGGAGAAATGGCGCGCCCTTTTATCTCACGAAAGAGCGCAGTAAAACTGGCTAGGATAGAGTCCTCGGCGCTGGGTAGAGGACATGAATGTAGGAAAGCCTTCCAAAACCAGCGTCTTTGGCGACCTTTCCAAAATGTCGTGACTTTTAGTCCACTATTAACACGTAGACTTAAAAGCGGAATTTCTATAATTCAATCGCATTGCCACAAGGACTCATTCAAATCATTCAAGATCAAAAGTATTTCTCGCATTATATCCCACCATTCATCCAAGCAATTATTCGAGTCATTTTAGTATTTTGAAAATCATAAGTGACGAATATCGGCTAGGGATCCGATGCAAGAGCCCTTCGCGTTTCTTTCATTCTTCATTTGATCTGATTTTCATCCGTGTAGCGAATTCTTGGATGATGCCCTTGAGCCATTAAAAGCTACGAATGGTTAAAGGGGTCCAAAACTAAGCTATAGTTTACAAAGGAAATCACGACAGACGTTGGCGAAGTGAAGGTGACGAGTAGAAAAGCTCAAAGATCTGATACATGCGCTGGTGACTGGATCACACTGTTGGAAGAATATGTTTGCAAAGGTACATTTTCTTTGTTGTTTTGTAATAATTAATCCATAAGTGATTAAAGCAAATCTTAATGTCACTACATCTTCAACCTTTCAATGGCAATATTTCCGAGAGAAAAGTCCACCCAGACAAGTGTTTCTTAACCTGGGGTACCTGTATTGTTTGTTTGTTTGTTTGTATGGTGTTTTTACGTTGCATGGAACGAGTGGTTATTCAGCAACGGGACCAACGGCTTTACTTGACTTCCGTACCACGCCGAGAGAGAACTTCTTTCACCAGAAATACACATCTCTCACTCCTCAATGGAATGGCCGAGGTGGGACGCCAACATCATTCCAATCACGCCACTGAGGCCAAATGGTACGAAACCTTACACATGGGGTACCTGTACTCCCAAAGGGTACGAAACCTTATACCTGGGGTACCTGTGCTCCCAACGGGGACGAAACCTTAACCCTGGGGTACCTGTACTCCCAATGGGCACGAGACATTAAACGTGGGATACCTGTTCCCCCAAGGGGCAAGAAACCCTAAATCTGGAGGTACGAGACATGATAGCCGGTGCAATGGTACCGTATGTTTACCATGTTTGCTATGTATTTACATTGGACGGGTGTACGAGAATTTTTCTGAGATATCAAGGGGCACGGTATGGAAATTTCGACTCTTCAGAAGAAGAAGCATTTCACGCACATCTCACATAAAGTCAAGATGCATTTTCAGAATAAAAGCAAATGCCGATGCTGTTGGGAGAGGTGTTATTGGATAGACGCTCAATAAATTCTGTTTCCCTGTCAAAAAAGATATTCAGATGAAAAAAATAAGTTCACTCTAAAAATGTTTGTGATATGGCTTCCGGCAAAAGCGTCCTCAAATATAGGTCACTGAAATTAAAATCTCGTTAAAAAAAGAAAAAATGAATGATATATTGCCCCCGCTGGCTGCGACAAATTTGGCGAAAATGTAAAAGAAATATTTTATTTTTCCAAGTCAAATCTTTCTAAATAAACAAATATTGAGCACCGAGGTCGCGGAAAACGGAATAAGAATATTGTTTGAGAATAACACATGAATATTTTGAACGATATTTCGAACGAACACAAGTTACCGGGAGGGTAATTTAAACAAAACAAAAAATAAATAAATAAAAATAAGGTAAATGGTATGCAGTGACAATTATTTATAAAAATTGTTGCTTAAAATAAACGACTAAATTCTAGTACCAAATTTAGAGCAGCACTACAAAACTACAAATGGCATCGCTTGTGACTGATTTATTTCGTCCGTGGGAATTCTTGATTCAGACAGGTATTCAACGTGATTGATTTCCCTCCACTTCCAGAGAAAAAGGATTTTTAATCAATCCATTCTGCTGCACACTCTTATAACGTTGAAGGTGAACATTCCTGCCAAACCTGTCTGTCTGTCTGTCTGATCTGTTTATGTTCGAACTGACAAAGTTTTCGGGGAAGACGAAACTTATTCCATAAAACTGACAACAATTCATCTTTGATCGTTCCGAATCGAATTCGACAACGTTTTGGCTCGTGAAATTTCCATTAGACATCTGAGTTTCTTCGGTGGGAGCTGGAAGAAGAGGAGACAGTTGATCCCAAGCGCAGAAAAAAAAAAAAAAAAAAAAAAAAAGGAATCCTAAAATCCATTTAAAATTTTCTGGTGGAAAAAAAGCATCGAAGAATTTTCTTTTGAAATCTACAACTACAGATTTCTCTCTCTCTCTCTCTCTCTCTCTCTCTCTCTCTCTCTCTCTCTCTCTGCTCTCTCTATATATATATATATATATATATATATATATATATATATATATATATATATATAGACACACACACACCCATATATATATATATATATATATATATATATATATATATATATATATATATATATATATACACACACATACATGCATACATACATACAAAGAGACGTTCAAACAACTAAGTTAATAGTTTCATGTCACATCTATACACGATCCACATCTTCATTATGCATACGGCTCTGTAAGAGAGAGAGAGAGATGATTACCAAATATCGACTTTTAGTTTACATGTAAACACAACCCTCACGATGAAAATGCCTATTTCTCTTCCCCCCCCCCCCCACTCTCTCTCTCTCTCTCTCTCTCTCTCTCTCTCTCTCTCTCTCTCATCTGCACTGTTTATAAGTCCAGAAGGCCGTGAATGGTAGGTTGCGTTCAAAACGAAATATGATAATGGAGCCGGAGAAGCGCTGGCAAACAGAAGAGTTAAATGAAGTAATTAGTCCCACGTGTTTCTTCGAACGGTGCCCCGTTCCGGCCATGTCCCCTGATACGTTCATTATCTACCTCATGAAATTCTAATGTCCTCATTTGTATAATTAGTGTCCCCCTGGCTGCAGATCCTTCTGCCTAGATGGAAAAGTAGTCGAGGAAATTTACGAAAGGCGATAATACTCTAGACGCTGCCCTCGCCAGAAATGGTTTATTAATATGACAGTAAGTTATTCAGTCCATCTTAATTTTTAGGACGTCCTTGTCAAGTTATGGTTGATATTGCTATAAGTCTACGATGAGTTTGTCGTTATATATATATATATATATATATATATATATATATATATATATATATATATATGTATATGAGTTTCATCACATCACCGTGATTCGTATACACGCGTTAAGCTACAAATGTCCTTTAATATCTAATGCGCTCTACCTCGAAATTAATATTTTTTCATATATGTTAACCGAAGGGGAATTTTTTTAAGTTGATAAGAAATTCGTTGGCTCGTCTCTCTCTCTCTCTCTCTCTCTCTCTCCTCTCTCTCTATGTATATATATATATATATATATATATATATATATATATATATATATATATATATATATATATATATATATATATATATGATTATAATCACTTTAGCACGTGATTCATTTATCACACATATCCACAGGTGAAAAATAAGAGACAGGGTGTAGGTCCTGACCGGTTTCGGCTTTATTTTCAAGCCATTGACAAAGGACTGATACATAGTATTAGAATTCACGAGTATATATACTACAAAGATAGTACTGACGAACATACACACAACCGTTTGAGACTGCAGATCCACCCACAGGCAGGTGTCAAGGTAGGAGTGGCTTTCAAAAATCATTAGGCTAAAATTTACAATAAATTCTCAAGGGATACTACCGCTTAGGATACAAGTCCACACCTGACAGGTGTCAGGGAGGCGGGGTTGAACATCTCATTACCACTACTGCCCCCTTTACTGTGTTTACGAATATAATAATCCTATTTTTCATATATCTCTACAGCCAACCTTAAAATTTAAACAGTTTACAAATTTCTTTTGATATTAAAGGATCAAGTTTATACATTCCTTAACTGATGTTCATATTATTGTTGTAGCTTTCTTTTATAAAACTAGATTCAATGATATTCCTTTCCTATGCATTATTAGAACACACCAGCTTTTTTGCCCCTTCCCAGTTAATAGCATGATTGTTCTCACTAACATGTACAAATATACCACTATTTCCCTGTGCATATCTCACACATTGTTTATGTTGTTCTATTCTTTTTTCCAGTGCTTTCCCCGTTTGACCAATGTAAAAGTTGTCACAAGACTTACACGTGATTTTATATACATATCCTTTAGCATTGTCGGGGGAGTTCTTAATAAGTACCTGTTTCATTGTTTTATTGTTTTTGAAAACTACATTAACACCAAAATTCTTCAGGAGATGTGGGATATCTTTCATATTACTATTATAAGGTAGTACAAGCAAATTTTTGTTGTTGTAAGGTTCTTTTTGGATACCACGAGCTCCTTCCGATCTTTCTGTGTTCTTTTCCCCATCTTGGAATATGCAGTCACTGACTTCGCAGACGCCCTCACTCAAGCTCATACAAACAAGGAACACCTGCGGTTTCTACGTGAATGTCGTGATGAACAAGTGATACCAAGATCAATGATAACCAAGTCCTTGTCAAAATTAGAAGACTAACCGTTCGGTGAAATACAACGAGCTATTTTGGACAAACACATCAGTATTAAGACATTGGAAACTAAAAAGAATTTTGAAGATTTATCGAGAAAAAGACGTAATTTTGAAGCTTCAATACCATCGGATTGGAAAGATTCTCTGCAGGAATATTGTTATTTGAATATGAGGAAGAAAGTGTATCAGAAGCTTAAACGTAAACATGACAACAAAATGAAACTCCTGATCGAAAGAAGCCCCTAGACTACCAACGCCAATCATGAATGTGTCGTCAATTTATCAAACAAGCATCTGGAGAGTAATGTAACCAGTGCTTTAGGCTATGGTTTAAATTTTGCTCTATCAACTGGAAGTATAAACAGTGTAGAAATTACTAAAGGATTGTGCAACTTAGAAAAATATAGTGAGTTAACTAGTGAAGAGGTCAACATAATTAAGGGAGTGATTTATGGAAGCATGAAAAAGTCAGACACCACAAACGTACCCAAAAGATTTATGAATGCCATCAATGAACTGAAAAAAGATAAAGATATACTCTTGGCAAAAGCAGATAAATCAGTGCCCTAGTAATTTTAAACAAAAATGAATACATAGAAAAAATGGAAAGTCTTTTGGGTGATAATAGCACTTATAAAGAATTAAATAAGAACCCGATAGAAAGTGTGAATAGTGGTTTCAATAAAAAAGTGAAAAATCTGTTAAAAGACAACGAAAGCCTTATAAAAAAGGTGTCCGTGACCTCCCCATCGCTACCGTATATGTATGGTACGATAAAAACCCATATAGCAAACTTCCCTGCCAGACCAATTATCAGCTCAGTGGGTTCCGCATCTTATAAATTAGCAAAATATTTAGTGGATATCCTTAACCCATTGGTAGGTAACATCTCTAATGCCAATATTAAGAATAATGTGGACCTGATAGATAAACTAAATAGTGTAAAAGTTAATAGTGAATCGAGACTTGTGAGCTTTGATGTAGTATCTCTATTCACAAAAGTGCCTATTGATGATTTATTGGAGTTTCTATCGGAATTATTAGAAAACAAACAACTGGATATTCCATTTTCTAAAAGCACCTTAATTGAACTAATAAAATTATGTGTTAAAGACTGTAAATTTGAACTCAATGGAAAATTCTACTCACAAAATTTTGGTATGGCAATGGGAAACCCTCTGTCCCCAGTGCTAAGTAATTTATATATGGAATTTTTTGAAAAGAAAATTTTAAATAATATAATTCCACGCAATGTACCTTGGTTTAGATATGTTGACGACATAATTTGTGTATGGGCAGGGAATGAAGATGTAAATAATTTTTTTGCCAGGTTAAATCAATTAGTACCATCAATTAAATTTACTATGGAAATAGAAAAAAGATGAATGCCTACCCTTTTTGGATGTCCTCATACAGAGAAATAGTAGTGGGTTTAAGTATAGTTTTACAGAAAACCTACTAATATTTCTTCCTATGTACATTTCTATTCTGGACAAAACAATAAGGTAAAAAGATTAGTGTTTGCTTCCATGTTTTTAAGAGCACTAGATGAGGAAATCGATAAGATTCGGAATACAGGCAAGAAACTGAAATATCCAGATAATGTACTAAACAATGCATTAAAAGCGGCAAAAAAGACCATGTATCAAAACCAAAAAGAACCTTACAACAACAAAAATTTGCTTGTACTACCTTATAATAGTAATATGAAAGATATCCCACATCTCCTGAAGAATTTTGGTGTTAATGTTTGTTGTGTTAGTGTTTCTTTCTATATTCGTATCCCCAGTTTCAACTGTTGGTGTTGAAATATTTTTTTTTAATTATTTCATATCGAACCTGAAGCAGACCTCTCTCAGAGGCCGTAACATTGTGTCGACCCTTGGCCAGGATATTTCGACACCGTAACATTGTCTCTGAGATCTCAGAGTCCGTAATATGGATGTACAATGTTTCTCATAAGGATGTACTAAGCATTTCTGTTATGAATGAGAGGTTCATTAACATAAACATTCTAATTACATTTACTCAATTTTAACACTTTTCTTAATAAATTAAGTTTTACAGTACACGACTTGGCAGATCCAGCCAACATCAACGACAGAAAGCCACAGCTTCTTTGCATACATAAACTATGTCAGGTGCAGAAGATGAACCCTGACAAATTGAACAAGCCTACAGGGGCCACTGACGCGAACATTCACAAATGAAGGAAGATTAAAAGTTTAAAACACCTTATATATATATATATATATATATATATATATATATATATATATATATATATATATATACACTATAGTAAGTTAGTCAATATTCTATATGACATACACATGATATATATACACACATACATATATATATATATATATATATATATTATATATATATATATATATATATATATATCTAACCACCCTTTTATTAAAACTATACAAATTGGAAACCCTTACCTGTTGTCAATGGTGCCCTCTGGCTGCAAACATGTCATTAGGCTATTAAGATCACGTAAGTACAAAAATATACAATTTATTACCCAAAGCAGATGAATATAAAATAGAACAAAATGATTAACAAGTCATAGTGACAAAATCCCAAATCTGCCCACAAAGAAAACTAGTAAGTTATCATTCTACCCTCCTGACTAAGAATTCACTCCCAGACCCAGAATGTCAATAGGTTCATTGTATTAGTCAGGTTAGAGAATCCCGTCTCTAATACTATGGAGTAGAACCCATCTGTAATAAAGATAATAATGGATAAAAGATACACTTCACACATCACTCTTTTCAAAGTAATTTAAGTAAAAGAATGTACTTCACACTTCTCTCTCTTTTCAAAGGTAACGGTTTTCTAAATCTTACAAATATGTGCCATACCTTTTAGATGGGGGTTTCTCTCCTGACACCTGGCGTGTACCAAACTGACTTCTTTCTTCTTACCAAAATGAATGTGACTTTCGCTAGTGCCCTGGTCGACTAAACCTATAACATCCGTACAAACGAATGTATATGCTTGACGACAGAACGAGCAGTCTCCCGATTAAAATGCTTGCGTATCAAATTCCTTCACTCAAGAAAGCTGCCCCTACAGCTCAGCCTGTCTCCAAGTAAGACATGATATGAAATTCACTAACATTACACACTTGTAAGATGGCTCGGCCACCTATGTCCTTTGTGCACTCCTGTCGCACACCACATCAGCAACTATTGTACAATGTATCAATTTACCACATGACTTAGGGCTATTTCCGTTGCTGGAGCCCTTGTGCTTCGTCGAATGCACAAAAGTTTAAGAACTCCTAGGGTACAAATTGTGATCAGTATAGCACCTAACATGATCATTAATATTGGTATTGTGTAACGTTAACTACTGAAAGGCTCATCCTCGTCACTTAGATAAGCAGAATTCGATGAATAGTTGTAGATGCAGGTCGAGTGCGTAAACCAATTCGAAACAACTCAGCATGTGCCATTATTCAGCGTCTGCAACCCTCGTGAGTGTATCCAACACACTCTCATCTCAAAACTGTAAATTCGACGTTTTCTACTGAAGGAAACGTGGTCACCACCCCGTTGTCAAGGAAATATCCCGTGACTCCTATGCAAGTGCTACTCGCACCCGCCTCATCGAAGACTGTAGACTCCTGATTTATCCCAGAACGTATCCTGAGACGATATATCGAAGACATCTCATCCTTTGCAAAGGCAGTCCATAGAAATGCCATTCGTGTGTAGACTTGACTCGACCTCTGGTACTGTAGAACGAAGTCGTTTCCATCGCCACCATCACATAGAGTTGGGAATTCTCTAAAGTCATTGTGTGTCCGTATTTAAAAGGTTTACATGATCATAAAATAACTAAAGTCTTGCTTTACCCCACAAATCCGTCATTAATTAATATACTCAATCTACTAGTCAAATCTTAAAAATTCCTCGCTAAACAAAATATAATCTTTACCCACTGAATCCTCACAAATAATCCCATATATGACAAAAACGCTATTAAAAGAGAACCCATAATGTCTAACAGCAAAAACCCCTTTTATTGTTTATATAACTAACCTCCATAAAATATAATGCCGAACACCCCTTCTATCTAACTCACATACCGCGACAAATTATATCTATCTAAAATAAAAATGCTATTTAGAGCTTAACCCCCATTACAACATCTCTCGTAAGAAAAGAAAAAAAAGAAAAAAGGAAAAAAATAAGATAATAACAACAATAATAAGTGAACTTCCCCCCATTACACAGCACACATAAGAGAAAAAGAAACATATATAATTCAATATCTTTCCCAAAACGTAATGTGTACCGTTACGGAATTTGCTACTGCAGCAATCCCATCGACCAGAAACGACTGGAAAAGAATCCCATCACATGATACATAATCAACATCTACGAGAATAGTGCAAATCCCCGAGTAATCAACTCCAAAGGGAAAATTCGCAACCGGATTCATTACAGCAACCTCAGGTGCTTCGAACCGCACTACAGATTTGTCTAGTCAGACTCGCAACACCAGAAACTCATGATTCTCAAAAAAATGTTCTATACTGAAACAACATCAGCACATTTCACAAAACTATCTCCAGGACATGACCAAGGTGCTCCAAAATTATCTCGAAGACATAACTCTCCCAAAAGACTCTGCCCAATTATATAAAAAAAATTATCACCTATTCGGGATAAAAAACTACGATAAACTCACAATTCCATAATTGTATACCACCAAAAAAAAAAGAAAGTCACCACCAAGGATTAATGCCATCTCCCTATATATATAAATCACCATCTTAACAACATCACTCCAGTGATAAAAATATGTCCTCCATTTAATTAATAACCCCACACAAAAAAAAAATATCATCCCCAAAAAATATTGTCCTTAAATCTTAACTCCCCACGACATTACCCGAATTATATAAACCCCAATGTCATCTATTCGGCTCGTGAAACCCCAAAAATTTAGCCCCAAATATCATACACACAGGAATAATCACATGTTTATTATCACGTTTCTCAGCTAAGACAAACATTTGCCGTATTACAACACCTTCCCAAGTAAAATATCAACCCCGAAATCTTGCCCCCAAAACGCCGCAGATTTGCGCATAATAAGAAAAAAAACAGAAGGAAATAAAAGAGAAAAAAACGTAAAAGCATTCCGCCACAAATTGCAATAAAACAGACAGCAAGAAAAAAAAGAAAAAAAATGCAATTGTGCGACAATATATTAATCACCATAACCAATTCTTTTCGAGATATGTGTTAACCTCCACCGACCTGTTTTTTCCTCTAAGACTACAAATCTGTTTCCAATTTTCTCTTCAATGACTTTAAAAGGACCTTCAAACTTCGGGCCTACTTTGTAATTTACTTCATTTCTCACGTTAAGTTTTAAAAATACCTTGTCTCCGACATTGATCTTGGGATCAGATGTTTTACTATTACTTTTCTATGCCATATCTCTGGTTGTGGATTCGAGATTACGGCTGACACAAGCATGTCTCTTTCTTGCTGTGGATACCAACGCCTCGATCATATCCTCCCCATGATGAGGTATAGTTAGCAAATCAAATGTGCCTCGTGCTGGACAACCAAACAAAGCTTCAAATGGGGACATTTTAATGAAGTCCCTAACCATAGTGTTAATACTATGTCTAACAACATAAATATATCTGTCCCAATTCATATCATTACCACCTACAGTTTTCCTGAGAGCCTCAAGCACTTTCCTGTTTGCTTGTTCGCACAACCCACTATCCTCGGGTCTGTATGGAATAATTGTTACTTTCTGTATCCCCATTACTTCAGCTAAACATTCCAAGGTTTTGTTCACAATTTCCCTCCCATTGTCGGTTAATAGAACTTCGGGTGAGCCATATCTGCAAATGATACCATTGAAAAACGCTATGGCTACTTCTTCGGCTATTTTATGCTTCAGTGGGAACATTTCTACTATCCTTGTAAGTTCATCTATTATCACTAGCAAGTGCTTGTTCGCATACCTAGACTCACAAAAATTCCCCAGGATATCCATTTGTATTCTTTGAAAAGGTCTACTCGGTATAGGATATGATCCTAATTTGCATGAAGTTGTCCTTGCAGGCTTACATGCGTTGCATGCCATACAATTCTTTACGAAATTTTCCACATCATTCCCCATGTTTTTCCAAATGTATTTAGCACGACCCTCATCATACGTTTTTTCTATTCCCAAGTGTGGACTACCAAACCTGCAATGAACTATATCCAAAACCTCTGGAATTAGGACTTTCGGAATTACGATCTGTGTCATATCTCCTTTACTTTCACTGATTCTCAACTTATATTTAATTTTCCTAACCAATAGATTACCTTCTAACTCCAAACCCGAAAAAGGCAACTTATAACGTTTCCTAATTAATTCCCCTCTTAGAAACGCTTTTACATCTGCTAAAATCTCGTCTTCATCTTGCCTTTACTCTATGAGAGGTATATCCCATTGTATGGCCTCGCTAGTGACTTGCGCGACTTGGAAACCTGTTTCGTGAAAACTCCTACTGAGAGCGTCAGCAACTACGTTAAATTTGCCCTCTATATATTTGAGCTTTGCATCAAAATCTCTGATAGTTAAAAACCATCGAGCTCTTTTAGGCGACAAATCAGGTTTATTAAAAAGATCCAGTAATGGCTTGTGGTCTGTAAGAACTTCTACTTTATTCCCCATCAGTAACATTTTAAAATGAACTAAGCTTGACACTATTGCAAAGGCTTCTTTATCTATGGTGGCCATGGACTTCTCATTGCTGCCCTTTGTCCTGAACTTCCTGCTATAAAAAGCTATAGGATGGAATTTCCTATTGAACTTTTGCATAAGGCAAGCACCTATACCTTCCCGGCTTGCATCAGTCACTAATGTAAAAGGTTCGCTAAAATCTGGAAACTTCAAAACAGGGGGATTCATTAGCACGTCCTTGAGTTTTTGAAAACTCTCCGCTTGGGGTTCCTTCCATTGAAATTGAACGTCTTCCTGCAATACATCAGTAAGGGGAGCTGCTATATTAGAGAACCCTTTCACAAACCTCCTGAAGAAACCGGCGATACCCAGGAATGACTTAATCTCTTTCTTTGATCTTGGAGTGCGAAAATTCGTTATTGCTTTGACTTTATCGTCCTTTACTCTAACCCCTTCCTTAGATTTGACATGGCCTAGATATGTAATCTGTTTTTTCAAGAACGAGCACTTGGCTAGCTTAATTTTCAACCCCGCTAATCTTACCCTCCTAAGTACTTCCATCGCGTCTGTTGCGACCAGGATGTCATCCATATACACAAAAACATTTTTTCCCAATAACCCGTGCAAAACTGTGTTCACCAACCTGGTAAAGGTCATCGGACTGCCCCATAAACTGGGCACTGAAAAAGTGGTATATTCCTTGCTACTCTTACTAAGAGGGACCTGCAAAAAACCCTGCGCCAAATCAATTGAGCTATAAATATTATGTCCCCCAATTTCAGCAAAAAGATCTGGTATGCACGCGACTGGGTAGCGGTCAGGGATCTTCTTTTCATTTAAACATCTAAAATCGACGCATACACAGACAGAACCGTCTTTCTTAGGCACCGCTAACAAGGAAAAGTTGTAAGGATACACTAGGTCTGATTCCTTCTTCCTCCCATCTATTAACCTCTTTCTCTACCTGTTTTCTGATTTTGAAAGGTATGCGATATGCAGGAATATAAATAGGTTTTGTGCCACTCTCCAAATTTACCTTATGCTCTAACACATTAGTCAACCCCAATTTATCACCTTGTAAGGCTACCGTATCCCCAAATTCTGCCAAGAGCCCGCTTATAGCTTCAACGTGTTCACTATAATCCGCATTAGACAAATGTTCTCTAAATATTCGTTTCCTTGATTGCATTTCTGCCTCCAATATGATAGCCACTGAACCACTATCACAACTCCAATCTTGGAAATCCAATATATATGAATTCTTCTGGTATCTCCTAACTGCATAATTACAGTTTAGCAACTCTAACCACGTAAACCCATCCTTGGATACGCTGTTCACCGATGCCATGCTAACAACCCCTCTAAGCTTCTCACTATTTTCAATAACACACACATCTGTGGGTTTTCTCATTTCCTTCAATTTAACTTTTACCATAGTCTTCGAACCAGGTAGTAACATAATATCTTCAGATAAAACACCTCTATATTTATGGTTAGTACCTCCCCTTTCCACCGCCCCATACACATTACCACACCCAGTATCATCCCCAGCATTGTCAGTATCAGAAATAACATCAATATTAGTATCAACATCACCATCCAAAGTATCATCACCACCATTGTTATCACCGAGAACTCTGAACCCCCGTAATCATTTCCCATATCAGCAACGTGGGTTTTAATATTACCTTTCTCCATAACACTCGTATCACCACCATTAATAACACCGAGCACATCTCCTCTTTCAATAACCTCCATGTCCTCCATTCTATTCACGTCCTCATAAGGCAGAAAAACACCAGGTATCCTGACGGTTATCCCATTAACACCCGCATGGATTGAAATCTTGTGTCTTCTACAAGCAGGATGACCCAGCAAAAGTCTGTTGCCCAACGCAATTCCTTTCATTACCAAAAATGGTTCTGTTAGCACTCTGTCACCAAGAGTAAACTGTATTTGAACACAACCCAGGGTATTTAATCTATGGGCTTGCACATCACACACTGTCTCCGTTGAGGATTGCAAAGGGTAATTGGAAAACATGGATTGATACAAATTATAGTCCATTAAATTTATAGACGCCCCCGAGTCTATAAATATCGGGATATCCACATCCCCTAATGTTCCATAGACTATAGGCTTGGGCTCTGGGGCGTACCTCACGAGACCACAATGGCACGTACCAATCATCTGTACCCTTTTTGTTGATTGGGCTTCCAAAAATTTCGCCGATCTCTTTGCCCCTCTGGTTTGACCTGCCTGGGAAGTTCTCACATTATAATTACCAGAACCTTGAGGTGTAGGCCTCGCATCTCTCTGTATCTGAGACGGACAAGACTGCCAATAATGATCAGTACCCTTACACATTCCACAATATTTAACCCTACACAATTTCTTTGGATGCCCTGGTTTATTGCAGTTGAAACAGTGCAACTGCTGTTGCTTTTGATTGATCGATCTTTTGTTATATTCAACTTTTGCACACAGATGGGGAGGAGAAAATTCTGTGTCTCTTTGCACTCTATCCCTTGGGCCTGTCCCATTAAAAATTGTGCTATCTACAGTGGGACATTTAGACATGTTTCTCAATTTGGGCATAAAGTAATTCTTCGTCTGAAGTAGGTTCAATCTTTTCATCAAAGCTATTCACTATCGCATCCGGTACATCGTGCAAGTGCAAGGAAAAATAGATCAGTTTATGAATGTTCTCAAGAGAGACATTACTACCTGTAACCCATTTAGATGTTTTCAATTTTCCTACCCAATCCGCCACTGCATCAAAAAGTTTTGAACTATGTTCTACGAGGCTATTAGTGCCCTTCCGTAGTTTATAAAGACCCCGAAGGTCACTCACCATATCTCTGTGTTCTTTTGAGCCATAAGCTGTTTTCAAAAATGCTTGCAAATCCGTCCAGGTACGACATTTTGTATATTGGAAACTCATGCAACGATGGGAGAGATCTCCCCTATTGAAATCTAGCAAAGCTTTCGCCTCTCTAAATGCCTCTATATCGTCTGATATATTCTTTCTAGCTAAATAATTATTCACCCCTTCAATGAAAATTTGTACAGGTTGTGATAGAATGCCATCTACCATCCCTCTGAAAGGACTCACGCCCGCACTCACATTCATTACGTGATGTAGTAGCGGTGTGGTACTCTTAGTATCCGCCATCTTTCTCTCTTTCTGAAAGCTCTTTTGTTCTATAAGATTCCCCGATCTCAATAACATCAATGTATTTTTATACACAAAACCCAATCCAGAAAAATTAATACAAATTTTCCCCCAATAATGGATAACAAAAGGCAAATGCGGCCCACGCCCAGTATGTCATTCCATGAAAGTAACAACAACAACAACAACAATAGGGAGGGGATAAAAAAAGAAAAAAAATGCAAAACGCTTACTAAGAGATCCAACCCGGCGACACCAACTCTCGCCTCTCTCTCTCTCTCTCTCTCTCTCTCTCTCTCTCTCAGGGCGTGACTCGCAACAAAAAACTCCGCTCAAGTAAATTCGCCACAAACAAACAAAAGGAATATAAACAACAACAAAAACAAAAAAAAAAGTAAAAAAAATTAAAAATAAAAGATAAAAAGGAGAAAATAAGAAAGAAAGCTTGAAAATACACTCACATCTTCATATGGCTGGAAACCGAATTCGTATACGCACCGCAAATATGTGTGACCTGTTTACCACACTTGTGAAACACTTTAATACGTCGAAAATTAAACTTTTCCCCTTCACGTATTAAAACACTGGTATTCAAGAATCACAAGATGGCCAACACTGACTTAGCCAGAGAAATGTACAGCTTCTAAATGCCCAACCCATTGAATCAGCAAAAAGAGCCCCGAGTTGCCTGTGACACGATTATAACCCCTTTTCCTACCAAAAAAACATCTATGTCTAACTAGTCACCAGTCTCTTCGTTAGAGTACCTACAGCTTATAAGATATATAAAAAGCCTCTTAAACCGCCTGCCACCACTCTAACCACCCTTTTATTAAAACTAAACAAATTGGAAACCTTTACCTGTTGTCAATGGTGCCCTCTGGCTGCAAACATGTCATTAGGCTATTAAGATCACGTAAGTACAAAAATATACTATTTATTACCCAAAGCAGATGAATATAAAATAGAACAAAATGATTAACAAGTCATAGTGACAAAAACCCAAATCTGCCCACAAAGAAAACTAGTAAGTTATCATTCTACCCTCCTGACTAAGAATTCACTCCCAGACCCAGAATGTCAATAGGTTCATTGTATTAGTCAGGTTAGAGAATCCCGTCTCTAATACCATGGAATAGAACCCATCTGTAATAAAGATAATAATGGATAAAAGATACACTTCACACATCACTCTTTTCAAAGCAATTTAAGTAAAAGAATGTATTTCACACTTCTCTCTCTTTTCAAAGGTAATGGTTTTCTAAGTCTTACAAAATATGTGCCATACCTTTTAGATGGGGTTTTCTCTCCCGACCCTTGGCATGTACCAAACTGACCTCTTTCTTCTCACCAAAAAGAATGTGACTTTCACAAGTGCCCTGGTCAACTAGACCTGTAACATCCGTACAAATGAATGTAAATGCTTGACGACAAGACGAGCAGTCTCCCGATTAAAATGCTTGCGTATCAAATTCCTTCACTCAACAAAGCTACCCCTACAGCTCAGCCTGTCTCCAAGCAAGACATGATATGTAATTCACTAACATTACACACTTGTAAGATATATATATATATATATATATATATATATATATATATATATATATATATATATATATATA
>NC_087213.1:23670829-23705829 GCF_015104395.2 Macrobrachium nipponense | reverse complement strand
TTTATGTGCTCCCTGGAGGAACGCATACTGGACAACTGTCCTTTGGCCTACCATCCATTATACCAATGAAATACATCCTAACATTAATTTCACAATTGAATATGAAAAGGAAAATAAACTGCCATTTTTGGATGTAACCGTTTTTAGATATGATGATAATTTTAACACCACGGTTTTTAGAAAGGAAACGTTTACCGGCCTGGGATCGAATTTTTATAGCAACTGTTTTTATGATTTTAAACTAAACTCCAAGTCTACCCTCTTTCATAGGGCTTTTAATATAACGTCTAACTGGAATCATTTTCACAATGAAATAACCTATCTCCACCAATATTTCACTGACAATTGCTTTCCATCGAAACTTTTTTATAAACACCTGTACAAATTCTTGAACAATATCTTCCATCCTAAAATGAAAATGCCAACAGTGCCAAAATTACGATTGTTTGCAAGTGTCCTATTTATTCATAACAAAAATTTCTACCATGAATTGAAACTGTCAATAGAAAGTTTTTTTCCTGCAATTGAATTAAAACTAATACCTTGCAACCCAATGAATATCAGATCTCTGTTTAAACACAAGGAGAAACTCAATCCAATGATGACCTCAGGAGTCGTATATCTATTTAATTGCCCTAGATGTAATCTAGGGAAGTACGTCGGCTCCACACGGAGGTTACTCAAAGTGAGATCAGACTCTCATCGAGGCGTTAGTTATAGAACAGGTGTCAAATTAACTAATCCTGAGTTTTCATGTATACGCGAGCATACAAAGAAATGTAAACATGACTTGAATTACAAAGATTTTAAAATTATAGGCCAATCCCCTAACGAACAGCATTTAGCTATTTTAGAATCACTTTTCATTAAACAACTCGTTCCGCAGTTAAACCCCCAGTCTTCCTCAACACCTCTGTATCTCTCGTGAGTTCAAGTCGAAGCTGACCCGGCCCAAATTGTCACTCGGTCTGTGCTTTCAGCACCTTATGGTATTGACTCCTCCCTACTCTTGTACTTGCTTTTTATATTTGCAAACTTTTTAAACTTTAGTATGTATTCCGAGGTTATGATTTTAACTTTTGTTTTATCTTTTTTTTTTTTTAGCTTGATAATGGGACTTTTATGTCTTGAAACGAAGCGACAATTAAAGTACATATAATGGGAATAAAGGATTGTCCTTCACCTTCCATCGACTGATATATATATATATATATATATATATATTATATATATATATATATATATATATATATATATATATATATATATATATATATATATATATCTGTGGGTGTGCTGCTGCTGCTGCTGCTAACTATGGAGGGGAACTTTGCTGGAGTGCACTCTCAAGAAATGTGATTTAGGCCTAGAATGTCTGTGAGAACCCATGATACAGGACAGTGGTTCGCAACCTTTTTTATTACCACGCCCCCTCTAAGAGTTGGTCCTTCCCTCCATCCCCCCTCCCTCCGCCATCCTTGCGGATATGAGTACAATTTCCTCCCAGATTTAAAGGTTAATGAAAAAACGAAAACAAAAAACAGAGAAGGAGTTTCGATGGAGAGGGAGGCAGGTGAATAATTACAAAAAATGGTAAGCTCAACGAGTCTAACTAGAGTAGTACTATAGGAAACCAACGTTAGAAAAGGCAATACTTTTGCATTTTTTCATAAACTGAATATCATTTCCTCATTCTTGTGAAGAGAATAACAAATATCAGACAATTTTAAAATTTTCCCCCCAGGGCTTGCTCCACCCCTGGAAATTGCTGACACCCTCCCTTCCTAGTGGGGCCCACCGGCAGGTTAAGAACCACTAATACAGAAGCTATGGGACATCCCAGTCTTTGCGGGCGTAGCTTGATGAACACCACCTAGCGAGACATCGACCCAGCTGCTACGAAAGGTGTCCTAGATGTAGAAAATGAGATGGAAAAAATTGTATTGAATATAATGGCAGATTTTACAGAATTTATTTTGTACAGAACTATCTCAATACTCCTGATGACTTACTTGCTTCCCTGGCAAACTGATATTTCTAAAGCATCAGACAGCTGCTGAGAAATATCAGTGCCGGAGAAGCAAGTCATCAGGAGAGTTGAGAGATTTCTGCACAAAATAAATTCTGTAAATTCTGCCATTATACTCAATCCATCATGTTTGAAAAGAAGGTCTGTTTCTGGCATGAAAGAATGATGAAAGAATTAGCAGTCCTGGATGGTATTGGGCAGTTATTTGCCAGCGGTTATACTAACTAGTAACGATATCAGTATCCAAACGTAACCCCCACCAATTGTACCTATTAGTTTAACTAAAATATGAATGTTCGTAAACATCACCGACCGGTGTACGTTTTAACATTATGTTTTTGAGGTCTGTGACCTTTACTGGACAAAGGCCGCGCTTCTACGATGGTTTAAAAAAGCCGTGACGGCAACACATGGATAAAAAGCGGGAAAATGACCCGTTCTGTTGACGGAAGGGCGAGAGCTGTGGCCTGGAATAACGCGAGAGGGATATATACACTTTTTGATTCAGGGGAAAAAGGTAAAATGGTCGGGGGAGGGATGTAGGTCACTTAACGCGACGCCAGAGGAAAGTATACGTTTACAGGGATTAAGAGAGCTTTTCGTCGGTCAGTTACGGAGACGAAATAGAATGAAACATAGTTATGAAAAAATGTAGAAATATTTTTTAGGCATTTTGGTTTACATGACCACAAAGACGAAATCAGCCAGAAAGACAAATCTTAAGTCGTTTAATTCAATCTTTTTTTTTTACTGTTAAGTTGAGTTGAATATAGAATTTAGGCCAAAGGCCAGGCACTGGGACCTATGAGGTCATTCAGCGCTGAAATGGAAATTGATAATAAAAGGTTTGAAAGGTGTAACAGGTGGAAAACTTCAAAGCAGGTGCACTATGAATCAAGTGTTAGGAGAGGGTAGAGGTAAGTAAGATGAAGAAAGAGAATATGAAAGAAGGTACAGTAAAAGGAACGAAAGTGGTTGCAGCTAGAGGCCGAAGGCACGCTGCAAAGAACCTTAAGTAATGCCTACAGTGCACCGCATGAGGTCCACTGACAATAGTACTTCCCTACGGGGTTTGGACTGTTAAGGAAAAGCTTATGAAACTTTGTTGTGAAAGTGACTATTTAATCTATTAAAAATATAACGAAACCTCTTCCGAGGGGCGTTTAAATCTGTTGTGATGATGCCCTTGTGCGGATTAAAATGCCCGAGAGCCTTTTTTTAAAACAAGAGCCCGTGCCAGCTTAATCTAACGGCGACGACGACGCCGGAAGTCTCCTTTAAAAAGACAATGAATTTATTGAATTCATTTATGAATTTATTCAATTCTGAATTTCGTCGGATACATTTTATTCATTTATTGACAAGCCTTTCACTCATTATTTCTTCCACGTAGGAATTCCGAGATTGTTGTAAATTAAAATTTACAACAGTTAAAATTGTAAGCTTTGAAAAACTGATAAGTTGTATCGGTGGTTGAAAGAATTGGAATGAAACGTTTGAATGATTATTACAGAGAAGCATAGAATTTTATAATGTACGTACACACACATGCGCGTACACCACACACACACACACACACACACATATATATATATATATATATATATATATATATATATATATATATATATATATATATATATATAATCTCGATTGAACGTCTGGCACTGCGGCTCTCGACATGACAGAGCGCCTCCCCATGGCCTCATGACACAGATATATCTCAAAACCCATCGCTGGAAATGTACAGTGCGTAACGAAAATTCTGAAGGAAATCACAACTGGTTTATTAGATTCGTGAGTGAGTTGCAGTGGTCAATTTTTAATGTATGCATGCATGAAATATGCATGAGTTTATGTATTTGAGAAAGTGCTATCCCTTACGACTATTAATATTCATAGATACATTCCTTGTAATCTGCATATTTGAGAGCGGGGTAATATGCATTTACGCATGGCATTGCATTATAGATGCGGTTATATAGAATTATGCTCAATAAGGGGTTTGTGAGTGGAAATTAGCGAGGGTTACTCCACTCGCATAACATTCATTCGGCTTCATGAGTGGCCGGTTCGTTCACGCGCGAATAATTGCGAAGCTGTTTTCCGCCATTGAAAACTTTGCTCTGACTGAAAGGCTGGATTTTGTTTTGATGGGAAATTGAAACGGTTCCTTCACGAAGGGACGTTTTGAAGGACTTTGTGTCGTAAATTGGCAAGTTGCGAGAAAGGTTTTCAATGCTGAGGAACACTTCAAATTATTATTTTCGATTTGCGATGACCAATGATCAGATGATAAATAATTGTTTGATATTTCTTTGTATATATAAATATATTATTAATATATATGTGTGTGTTTGTGTTTGTGTGTATATTTACACACACGTGTGTGTGCTACACATGGAAATTATAAAAAGTAAATATGATTAAATCCAGTGTGGAAATCAGGCAATGACTGCCATCTTGTAAGCAATTCATATTTTGGGCTACTGAATTTTGGTGATATATTTACCCTCTTCACGATACCAAATAGAGGTTCAAACATGAAGATACGTAGGTGTATTTCCCTACAATAAAATAAATTAAAAAAAATAAAAAGAGAGGTTTTGTGTATTTCCCCATAATCAAAAAAATAATACAAAATTACGAAATAGGTTTTGTAGTCTGGACAGTCCACTATAATCATGCTTTCAGGATGCCATTTCCTGACAGTTGAATCAGCATTAGCATATCAAAAGGCCGCATCCGAAGGGGATATCATTGATTCAGGATGCCAAATGCTTCGTGTTCTGGCGCACTTAGCGCCACTAATTCGAACACCCCAACCACCTTCCCCCCACCCCCGCCAAAGCGCTCCGGGGGAAATGACCGAGTTCTTCCCGAAACTGGACTATGAAATATTTTTGGTTTTTGGAAAGTTATTCTTAGTAGAAGCCTCAGGAATGATCTTAGTCTCGATACTTGCATCTCGTTAAAACAAAATAAATCAATAAATAAAGCGTATAATAACAACGAGGAACAATGATACATTTTCACTGTAGCAGTTTTAAACGTTGCTCTTTGAGCTTACAGGTGTGCTGTATTTTCCTAAAAGGTGGCCTCTGAGACGATGTTTAAATGCAACTGGTGATGGGTGCTGATCGTGCGCTCCCATTTGACTTTTGCAACCAAAAAAAGTGCCCCAACCCAGCCTGATTTAGTCTGTAATTTAGAGTATACGTCATGCCAAGTTTTTATTTTGCCATTTTCAGCAAGTTAGACAAAGGATAGAGCACTGTACTTTTCTTCTCTTTCATTTCTCTAGCGGTTCTATTCATGTCTTGAAAGATTTTGTCTTACATTTACAGGTTTAGTCATGTGAGCATTTCTTGACGATTTTCTATCTATTGGCAGTCGAGAATAAAACGGATCAAACTATCTATCAACAAGCCGAATGAAATGGCTTGTAATTTTCCAGCCCTTCTCTTGAAATATCCTTGGTTGTCGAAGTGACCAAAGATTTATAAGTACTTTTGGACAGCAGTTGCACGGCAAGTTTAACTTTCATTCGTTGCATACATTGATATGTTTTTCTGAAAGTTTATAAGCTGTCCGAAGATCACTTCATTCATCTTTATGAGCTCTCTAACTGGATCATTGTGAGCGTATGTATTACATACAGTCGCCTTAAAGTGTTCCTTTACCCCATTCCCCTATGTTTCATGAAAATGGCCTGGTAACACAGCAATGAAGCCTGTTTGTCTTAACGACGGATGTGAATGGTCGCGATATTGAATGCCAATGCTCATATTTTCTAATCACTGCTGTAGACAATGTGTTAATGATATTAATGATATAAAAATAATAGTTTACATTTCCAGTTGTTAAATATATAGTAAAATCGTATAATAACTGAAAAATAAAAATAGCAATGGTGAAAATCATATTCAGTGCTTACTAACCATAATCGTCAACCTTTGTTCCATTCAGGCGTGGCTGCTGCAAGCATTTGCTGGGATCATACTTTTGTCCATGGTAGATCATTATTTAGTGTCAATTTCACACCCTCACCAATATTGCTGTATTTGTGGACGGCGACACAGCGATATTAGTGAGGGTGTGAAATAAGTTATTGAAGTCAAATTAACTGTTTCAAATATCTCGTTCAATATTTAAAATTTCCCTCCACATGTGACCTAACTAAACATCAAGAAGAAATCATCAATTTTATTTTCATTTTTATGAAAGTAAACCTCACGATGATCATTTGCAGAATAGTGAGGTTCATATGATTTCATGACTACTATGGTGGTAGTTCGAGAATTTATCGGTTTTTAAAGACCCACTTGACAATGGAATTACCCTGTGTAATGTAATTAAGTGCTTTGTAAGGTATTTCACATTTAATACTGAATATTTATATGTATACAATTAGCAATTTGACCTTGCAACCAGATGCACCTTAAATGGGTAGATACATAGAAATAAGAGCTGGATTGAATTGCTTTTGCTTTCAGTATTCGTCAGGTTTTGATTTTATTTCTTTACATTCAACTTAAATGACTAAATTTCTCCCCTTATTTGAGTTGGTCCTTGGTCATAATCATTGCTAAAAAGTAAAACACCTAAGCTTTTTGTAATTATATAATTATGAGTTTTCTTTATTAAAATCAGCTGGTTTCATAAATGAATTTATAGCACCTACCTAAAAACTAGGAAGTAATACACAATTGTCATGTTCAGTGTTTTTCACAACCAAAATTTCGTATTAGCCTTTGTTATAGGACTCAAGCAATACAGATTGATTGAAGCTATATGTCCTTTTTTTTTTGTCAAATTTCCATTCTCGTAAAATTCCATACATTGAAAAAAGAAACCCACAAGATTACTGAGTATAAATTGTTTACTTGTGAGCATTAATATAGTATTTTACTAAAACTTAAGTACTTTCAGGCCTTAACTGTGGCCCATTCTCAAGGAATATGGATAACACCTTACTAGAGTGAAAAATTAAAGTCTACAAAATGTAGATAACTAACTACGAGAGGCACCATTAAAGTCTACAGAAATACGGATATCTACTTACTGGAAGCATCATTGTAGATTAATACTCTACTGAAGCAGGCCTTGAAGTCTCCAGGGATCTTGTGACCTGGAACTCCAAATGCTGCTCCAGGTAAGTAGTCTATCTACATCCTGGAGACCTCATGCCGCCCCAAGTAAGTAGTGATTCTGTGACCTGAGACTCTATGCTGCCTCCAGTAAGAGTTATCTGTGACATGGAGACTCCAATGCTGCTCCAGTAAGTAGTTATTACATCACCTGGAGACTTCAAATGCTGCCTCCAGTAAGTAGTGACTGTGACCTGGAGACTTCAATGCTGCCTCCATAAGTAGTATCTGTGACCTGGAAGACAAATGCTGCCTCCCTTAAGTAGTGGATCTGTGCCTTGGAGACTTCTATGCTGCCTCCAGAATTAGTTATCTGTGACCTGGAGACTTCAATGCTGCCTCCAGTAAGTATGATCTGTGACCTGGAGAGACTTCTATGCTGCTCCAGTAAGTAGTGATCTGTGACCTGGAGACTCAATGCTGCCTCCAGTAAGTAGTGATCTGTGACCCTGGAGACTTCTATGCTTGCCCTCCATTTAATATTAGTAAATCAAGTGATGAGGAAACTCCAATGCTGCCTCCGTAAGATTTTATCTGTGGCCTGGGAGACTCTAATGCTGCCTCCAGTAAGTAGTATCTGTGACCTGGAGACTTCTATGCTGCCTCCAGTAAGTAGTTTATCTGTGAAAATGGAGACTCCAATGCTGCCTCCAGTAAGTAGTGATCTGTGCCCATGTGGAACTCCAATTGCTGCCTCCCAGTAAAGTGGATCTGTGACCTGAGACTCCAAATGCTGCCTCCAGTAAGTAGTTTTTATCTGTGAAATGGAGACTCCAATGCTGCTCCAGTAAAGTATTGTTTATCTGTGAAAACCTGAGACTCCTTATGCTGCTCCAGTAAGTAAGTTATCTGTGAAATGGAACTCCAATGCTGCCTCCAGGTAAGGTAGTTTTTGATCTGTTGCCCTGGAACTCCCCAATGGCTTGCCTCCAGTAGTAGTGATCTTTGACCCTGAAGCTTCTATGCTGCCTCCAGTAAGTAGTTATCCTGTGAAATGGAGACTGAAATGCTATGCCTGGTGCCTCCATAGTAGTTGATCCTGTGACCTGGAGACTTCCAATGCTGCCTCCAATTAAATTAGTGATCTGGTGGACCTGGAGAACTTCTAATGCTGCCTCCATTGTAATTTATCTGTGAAATGGTGACTTCCAATGCTGCCTCCATAAGCCAGTGGATCTGTGACCTTGGAACATCCAAATGCTGCCCTCCAGTAAGTACGTTGATCTGTGAACCTGGAGACTTCAATTGCCTGCCTCCAAGTAAGGTTGTGATTCTGTGACCTGAAGACTTCAATGCTGCCTCCATAAGTAGTTATCTGTGACCTGGAAGACCTTCCAAAGCTGCCAGTCCCAGTTAAGTATGATCTGTTGACCTCGGAGACTCCAATGCTGCCTGGCCTCCAGTAAGTAGTTGTGTGATCGTTGAAAACCTGGAGACTTCCAATGCTTGCCTCATAAAGTTTAAGTTAATTCTACATCCCTGACGACTTATATGCTGCCTCCCATTAGGTAGTTAATCTGGTGACTGGCGACTCCAATGCTGCCTCCAGTAGTAGTGATCTAGGACCTGGAGAACTCCAATGCTGCATCCAGAAAGTATTATCTACCATCCCCCTGGAGAGCCTTCGAATGCTGCCTTCCAGTAGGTAGGTTATTCTTTGTGACCTGGAAAGACATTCAATGGCCTGCCTCCAAGTAAGTTAGTGGATTCACTGTGACCAGCCTGAAGACTCCAATATGCTGCCTCCAAAAGAAAGTAGTTTCTCTACATCCCCTGGAGACTTCAAATGCTGCCTTCCAGTAAGTAGTTATCTACATCCCTGGATACTTTCAAATTGCTGCCTCCTAATAATCGTTAGTGTACTCCATCCCCTTGGTCGACCTTCAAGCCCTGCCTCCCGTAAGTAGTTGATCTGTGACCTTGGAGACTTCCCAATGCTGCCTCCAGAAAGTAGTTATCTGTGACCTGGAGACTTTAATGCTGCCTCCATAAGTAGTGATCTGTGACCTGGAGACTTCAATGCTGCCTCCAGAAAGTAGTTATCTGTGACCTGGAGACTTCAATGCTGCCTCCAGTAAGTAGTGATCTGTGACCTGGAGATTTCAATGCTGCCTCCAGTAGGTAGTTAACTGTGACCTGGAGACTTCTATGCTGCCTCCAGTAGGTAGTGATCTGTGACCTGGAGACTCCAATGTTGCCTCCAGTAAGTAGTTATCTGTGACCTGGAGACTTCAATGCTGCCCCCAGTAAGTAGTGATCTGTGACCTTGAGACTCCAATGCTGCCTCCAGTAAGTAGTTATCTACATCCCTGGAGACTTCAATGCTGCCTCAAGTAGGTAGTTATCTGTGTCCTGGAGACTCCAATGCTTCCTCTATTAAGTAGTTATCTGTGACCTGGAGACTTCAATGTTGCCTCCAGTAAGTAGTTATCTACATCCCTGGAGACTTCAATGTTGCCTCCAGTAAGTAGTTATCTACATCCATGGAGTCTCCAATGCTGCCTCCAGTAAGTAGTTATCTGTGTCCTGGAGACTCCAATGCTGCCTCCAGTAAGTAGTTATCTGTGTCCTGGAGACTTCAATGCTTCCTCTATTAAGTAGTTATCTGTGACCTGGAGACTTCAATGTTGCCTCCAGTAAGTAGCTATCTACATCCCTGGAGACTTCAATGTTGCCTCCAGTAACTAGTTATCTACATCCCTGGAGACTTAAATGTTGCCTCCAGTAAGTAGTTATCTACATTCATGGGGACTCCAATGCTGCCTCCATTAAGTAGTTATCTGTGACCTTGAGACTCCAATGTTGCCTCCAATAAGTAGTTATCAACATCCCTGAAGACTTCAATGCGTCCTCTAGTAAGTAGTTATCTACATCCCTGGAGACTTCAATGCTGCCTCCAGTAAGTAGTTATCTACATCCCTGGAGACTCCAATGCTGCCTGCAGTAAGTAGTTATCTACATCCCTGGAGACTCAAATGCTTTCTCCAGTAAGTAGTTATCTACATCCCCGGAGACTTCAATGCTTCCTCTATTAAGTAGTTATCTACATCCCCAGAGACTTCAATGCTTCCTCTATTAAGTAGTTATCTACATCCCCAGAGACTTCAATGCGTCCTCTAGTAAGTAGTTATCTATATCCCTGGAGACTTCAATGCTTTCTCCAGTAAGTAGTTATCTACATCCCTGGAGACTCCAATGCTGCTTCCAGTAAGTAGTTATCTACATCCCTGGAGACTTCAATGCTTTCCAGTAAGTAGTTATCTACATCCCTGGAGACTCCAATGTTGCCTGCAGTAAGTAGTTATCTACATCCCTGGAGACTCCAATGCGCTTCCAGTAAGTAGTTATCTACATCCTGGAGATTCAAGCTTTCTCCTAGTAGTTCTCCCGACAATGCTGAGTTACTCATGGCTGTTTCTCCAGTAAGTAGTTATCTACATCCCTGAGACTCAATGCTGCCTCAATAAGGTAGTTATTCTACATCCTTGGAGACAATATGCCCTGGCTTGCAATAAGTAGTTAATCTACATCCTGGGATAACTTCCATGCTGGCTTCAAGTAAGTAGTTATCTAATCCCTGGAGACTTCAATGCTGCCTAACATAAGTAGTTATCTACATGCCCTGGAGACTTCAATGCTCTCCAGTATAGTTATCTACATCCCTGAGACTTCAATGCTTTCCTGCAGTAAGTAGTTATCTACTCCCTGGCAATCTGAGATTTATCTACATCCTGGAGACTCAATGCTCAGTAAGTAGTTATCTAACATCATGCAGACACTTCAATGCTTCTCTCCTGTAAGTAGCTATCTAAATTGATGGAGACCTCGATGCCGCTCTCCAATAAGTAGTTATCCATGTTCCTGGAGACTTCAATGCTTTTTTCCAGTAAGTAGTTATCTATATTCATGGAGACTTCAATGCTGCCTCCAGTAAGTAGTATATCCCCAGAGACTTCAATACGGCTCTCCAGTAATTAGTTATCTATATTCATGGAGACTTCAATGCTGCCTCCAGTAAGTAGTTATGAGTTTCTGGAGACTTAAATACTGCCTCCAGTATGTATCTACATTCATGGAGACTTCAAGGCTTCTTTTCAGTAAGTACTTATCCAAATTATTGAAGACTTCAATGCTGCCTCCATAAAGTAGTTATCAATATTATTGGAGACTTTAATGCTGCCTCCATAAAGTAGTTATCGATATTATTGGAGACTTTAATGCTGCCTCCATAAAGTAGTTATCTGTGTTCCTGGAGACTTCAATGCTACCTCCAGTAAGTATTTATCTGTGTTCCTGGAGACTTCAATGCTTCTTCCAGTGAGTAGTTATCTACATCTCTGGAGACTCTAATGCTGCCTCCAGTGAGTAGTTATCTATATCCCAGGATACTCCAATGCTGCCTCCAGTAAGTAGTTATCGATATCCCTGGAGACTTCAATGCTGCCTCCATTAAGTAGTTATCTGTGTCCTGGAGACTCCTATGCTTCCTCCATTAAGTAGTTATCTACATCCCTGGATACTCCAATAGTGCCTCCAGTAAGTAGTTATCTACATCCCTGGAGACTCTAATGCTGCTTCCAGTAAGTAGTTATCTACATCCCTGGAGACTTCAATGCTGCCTCCAGTGGAGACTTCAATGCTGCCTCCAGTAAGTAGTTATCCATATTCCAGGAGACTTCAATGCTGCCTCCAGTAAGTAGTTATCCGTGTTCCTGGAGACTTCAATGCTGCCTCCAGTAAGTAGTTATCTGTGTTCCTGGAGACTTCAATGCTGTCTCCAGTAAGTAGTTATCCATATCCCTGGAGACTTCAATGCTTCTCTCCAGGAAGTAGTTATCCATATTCCTGGAGACTTCAATGCTTCTCTCCTGTAAGTAGTTATTTACATTAATGGCAACTTCAATGCTTCTCTCATGTAAGTAGTTATCTACATTCATGGAGACTTTACTGCTGCTCTCCAGTAAGTAGTTATCCATATTCCTGGGGACTTCAATGCTTCTCTCCAATAAGTAGTTATCCATATTCCTGGAGACTTCAATGCTTCTCTCCAGTAAGTAGTTATCCATATTCTTTGAGACTTCAATGCTACCTCCAGTAAGCAGTTATCCATATTCCTTGAGACTTCAATGCCTCTCTCCAGTAAGTAGTTATCCATATTCCTGGAGACTTCAATGCCTCTCTCCTGTAAGTAGTTATCTACATTCATTGAGTCTTCAATGTTTCTCTCCAGTAAGTAGTTATCCATATTCATGGAGACTTCAATGCTACCTCCAGTAAGTAGTTATCCATATTCCTGGAGACTTCAATGGTTCTCTCCAGTATGTAGTTATCTATATTCCTCGAGACTTCAATGCTGCCTCCAGTAAGTAGTTACGTATATTCATGGAGACTTCAATGCTGCCCTCCATTAAGTAGTTATCTATATTCATGGAGACTTCAGTGCTACTCCCTAGTAAGTAGTTATCCCTATTCCTGCATATCTTCCTCTTTCCATTAATGCATTGTTTTGTAAACTGGCCCACCTCAAAGTTTACCCAGCTTGATTAGCAGCATATTGATATATTTACCTGTCTAATAAAGGTTAAGTAGTTGTCCATATATCTGGAGACTTCAATGCTGCTTGCTCTTCAGTAAGTAGTTATCTATATACCTGGAGACTTCAATACAGAACAGTGTTTAGTCTATTAAAACACATCAAATATATTGTGGCCTCAGATTAAATCATCAAGGACATAGAACCCTAGACTAAGTTAATGAGTCATTCGATGAATGTCCTGCTCAAGATGTAGGCCTAGGCCAAGCTCAGAAGAATCTGGCCTTTTAGTATCGAAACCAACGACATACATTATATAAATTGATGTCAGACATAGGCCTAGGCTAAGGTCAAAAGAATCCAGCCTCGTGGTCTCTACACTACCTTCAGTGCAGTGTGTGTATGTAAAACGCCTTTCAATTCTCATATGTAGGTTTGGTTGGCGTTGACCCGCTTAAGATGTTCATGATTGGCCGGAAAAGCACCAAAAGAAGGAACAAAAAGTTTGTGCATCCTGTTGCTTTACTTTCAAAAACACTTTCATGTCATGATTATATCCTGAGCTGTCAGAAAGCTTAATAGGTTGTAACGGATTTCATTGCTTCGAAAGGAAAATTAAACCTTGGTGAAATGCCACTCAAATCAAATTTACTCAGAAAATTAAATAAAAAGTTAATCATTTGTAGAAGCCTTTTGGCTACCACGTCAAGGGCAACACTAAATTCTGTTAGGCCTAAGTACTGCTGCTTTCTAATCATGAGGAGAATGAATGAGTTAGGTGCTATGACCAAACCAAAACCCCCACCCAAAAAATCAAGAACAAGAAACAAGATATTATAATATCAAGGGTTGGCCTTTAAGCAAAGGCAAACAGAACTTATAAGACAGCAGTTCCAGAGCTTTGTAAAAGAGGGGAAAGAATGGTCATGCAACCTTGAAATATTAGGATTACTGATTTTTCTACACCAAATCTCGTGATGAGTGACCTGGGAGGCTGCAGGGCTACCTGAGGATGGAGGGAGGGTGGGACTGGAGGATAGGTAAGGGACGGCCGGGGGGAAGGGGGCAGGAGTGGCTGGAGAATCAGTAATGGGGGGTGGCGGAGCCGTTGGTTAAACGGACTCTCATTTAATTTGATCCTAACGATAAGGAAAGCAAAAATCGACACTGATGCTCTAATCAGGGAAGGGTCAGGATAATACAAAGCTGCAATTACTGGAATCAGGAACAATGCTTGTTAAACGTGAAAAAGAATGAATAACAATTATAGTGGATGTAGCCAAATGAACCAAGTGTTCCCTTCAAGATGAGTTTGGTGCTCATTTTCACAAACAAAAAACTAATCAAATTCAGATTCAAGTAAAATTTTATTGAAAATAAAAAAGAAAAATCAATGGACAAGGACGCAAAAATAGCAAAATGTATCTTACATTCATTGAACTGACAAATCCACTTGTCACAAATAGTCGACAAACTCGAGACTGAAGCGACAAGCAATCCAGTCACGAATCCCACGAGACGAAAGGCTGAAATGAAAACTCATATCGACTGCAAACTATTCCTTTTTATCCACTCTTGGGTTGGTATATAAGGACCATCAGGGTGGTTAAGGTGTGTTGTTACTTGGATGACTCGAGTTAAATACCGGCCAGAGAAATTTCCAACTAGGCTACTCTGGTGAGAAGTGGCTCAAATAAAAAACAAATATGAGTGACAACACACTGGATACATTAGCTCCTTTATACATCTGGTGGTCTATCATTTTTCCCCAAAGCCTTCCATATTGTAACCTGTCAATGGCTATCATAATTGCCTTTATGAAATTATATTTATAGGTCTTGGTATTTGCGGTTTATAATTTCATTACTTTATAGATGGATTGTCTAAATCCAAAGCGTATTTCCATTCAAATAACGTTCTGAAATTAAGACCTATTAATGATCTACCATGAACAAAAGTAGGATCCCGGCAAGCGCCTGCACAGCCACACTTGAATAAAACAAAGGTTGACGATTAAGGATGATAAGGACTGAATATGATTTTTACCATTGCTATTTTTATTGCTCTGTTACTATACGATTTTTCTATTTGTTTAACATCGACTCAGTTCACTGGTAATATGAACTATTATTCGTATATCATTAACATATTGTCTACAGTAGTGTTTAGAAAATATGAACATTGGCATCCAATAGCTCGACCATTCACGTCCGTCGTTACAAGACAAACAGGCTTCATTGCTGTGTTACCTGACCATTATCATGAAACAGAAGGGGACGGAGTAAAGGAACACTTTGAGGCAACTGTACCATCCAGTAACATGAATCCATGGTCAAGAGAATTATTTCTAAAAAGCTTAACTAGATGTAGAGCATCCGCAAACACGTATAGTATTTGCTGTTGTCCTTTGGATTAATAAAGGACCTTCCTCGTGGTAGTTTAAGGCGAGGTTGAGTTGACGTCACGCTCTCGACCTGGCAGAAGCTTATTTTGGGTCAGCGCTAACAAGACCTCCTATACTCTTTGGACCTTGAGTTGAACAATATTAACAAAATAGTAAAAGAATGAACAAAGCTTTTCACAATAAAACTTAGCACAAATGATTAACAAAATTCGTCATTGCGGTGATACACAGCTAACTTGATGTAGAGGGAAGTAGCGTTTATATTTTTTTTGGAATAATGAATGAATGATTTCAAGTTATCATGCGTCGTGGTATTGTTGAGGAGAGAAGAAGAGACAGTAAAATCTTTACTCTAATATGTACGTAAAAGCAGTACCACTTCACATAAAAAATGATATTTCACACACACACATGCCAATGTGATGTGCTGTGACATTTTTTGAAATGTGCAGACTACCGAAGCGTTGACCTGAGAAAGCTGATAAATCATTTCTGGGATGGAGTGATACGAAGATGCATAGTTAAGCGGATTAATGTTCTTGAGTTCACAGGGTCTTGTTCAAGTGCCTTTGAAAACTGGTTGTTACCAGTTCGTGTGAGTTCATATGTACATGTACTAAGTATGTCCGTTCATAATGACCTGGCTTAGCCAAATCTATGGGGAGACTTACAGAGAGGTCCGTGGAAGAAAGGCAGAATGCTGGGATAGCTCTGCGAAAGTTTTTAATTGTTTGTGTGTGGTTCTCCAGGCTGTAATGGGTAAGTGTATCTTACTTTAGCCAAAAGGATGGCTTGCTGTCTGTTTGACATTTTGTAAAGATGTTTAATCTTTGACTTTGTCTTTACAATTGTGTGTGCTTACGAGTATCTTCTCCTGTCTTTTAAACAGGCGTTTCTAGTGAGGGGGACCGAGGGTCCCGTGTGGAGAAGAGATAATTGGTGTGACTAATTTCTGATTAAGACATTTACATATTGGGGGTTTAATTGAGTTAGTTAGTCTGTGAGATTTGAATTATTATCTTTCCATTGTTAAATAAATATTGTATTTTTTATATAACTCTGACTCTCATTTGATGACCAGTTAGAATGGATAGAGAGAGAGAGAGAGAGAGAGAGAGAGAGAGAGAGAGAGAGAGAGAGAGAGAGGGTGGGGGGGAGAGATTGTGTGTAGCTAGTTCGTCTTACGCTTAGGCTTTAACGTATACCAAGTTTCCAATACCCTTCACTGGTAATAGGTATCAGGGATGGATAACAGTTCTGGTGGCAGGCGGTTTAAGGGGCTTTTATATATTTTATATGCTGTGGATATGCTAACGAAGAGACCGGTGACCAGTTAGACAGGGGTTATGATCATGTCACAGACATAATAGTTAGCGGTGGTTTTCGACCGACAAAGCCTTTGTGGGATTGTGGAAAATTGTTAAATTGTTAGATTTCAGTTGTTAAGTGAGAGATAATGATAAAATATCCGTCCGTTAACTGTAGTGCGGAGCAAAGATAATTGAACTGGAGTCATCAATTTTTCCCAGGGCGAGATGCCTCGAGACTCGAGAGAGCTGGGAACAGTCAGTTAGAACTGAGACGTTTGTGAGTGCATTCCCGAGGTGTCCGCGTGTGTGTGTTAGTGTGTCTTGCGCAAATTCCGAGTTTTTTTTCTCACTATGAAGGGGTAAGTGTTAAAGAGCCTTTTTTTTTTTAGTCTTGGGGAAGGTTTTTGAATAATTTTGTGTAATGGGATTGGTTTGGGATACCACATTTTTTTCCCCATAGTATCAGAAAGTGACATGTTTTTCTTTATTGGCACATGTTTAGAAGAGACGCATTCATCTTTGTTTAACATACACGTGTGTATAAAAGGTTTTCATGCATGCGAAACTGTGCTTGAATTGCATTTTTTGCTTGGAGTCAGAGAGCTCCCAGTCATTCTTGCGGGCTCAGCACTTTCTGCTAATCTATGCAGAGAGGTATTGCAAGGGGAGTACTGGCCTGCCTCGGGGGCATTGCTTACCGGGAGGGTACTAGTAGTCTGCCTCGGGGGGGTATCGCTTGACCGGGAGGGTGTTCTAACGCTCAGTGGAGGGTGAAACTTTTTTTTCTCAGTGGGGTGTTGAACTCCTTTTTTTTTCTTTGTGCCGGGGTGTTGGGGGACGAATTTGCCCTTGACAATGAATTTCCAATGCCACAGGACATCAGCTGATAACGATTAGTTGATGATGTGAGATGCCCATAGGGTCTTTTTTTAGAAAGAGATTTTCTTTCTCTTGAATGAAGAGAAGAGGAAATGAAATGCATTGGATGTGTGTAAGTTTTCCTTATGCTTTGGAAGACTTAGTTATAATGGGGACACAGAGATTATTATTTTTTTATTGTGTTGGAGAGATTACTTTAAAATGGTGCTGAGTGATGGTGAATGTCGATGAGTGGTGTTATGTCTGTTGTTGTATCTGATGATACCGGTGAGTGGTGTTGATTGGCAATGATTGGTGTTGATTGGTGTTGGTTGGTATCATGGGGTGTGGCAATGGTGGTGTATACTGGGGAAATGGTGTTGATTGTGGGGGTTTGTACATACTAGTGTATACTGGGGGAATTGCACCCTTACTTGAGATCTTTGCAGGAGAATTATTATTATCATTAATAATTATTATTATTACTTGAGATATCTTACGGGAGGGTTACTTAAGTAGAATTATCATTACTTGAGACCTATTTTACAGGAGATTTGAGATATTTCATGGGAGATTATTTTATAATTATTACAGATAATTATATTAGGGAGAATTATTACAATGAATTATGGGAGAGGTTTTGTGGTTAATTATTTATTGAGGTTTTATAACTTTAGAGAAATGTCAATCATTCATGAGTGATGAATCTGGCTGAATTCTGGTGAATCTTGTGCTGAATTTTTGGTGAATGGACAAGCATTAACATTGGTGATGCTTTTTATACTAATATTAGTGATTTTGATGATAGCAATTTTGGTGATACTGCTGATAGTGATACTTCTGATACTGGTGATTTTTTTTATATATACTAATACATGGGTGCTGTAATGCTATCAAGGGTGGTGTTCTTTTTTTTGAATTAGGGAGGAACTAACAACACATTTTTTTTTTATGAGTTCAGCAGATAATTGCTTGATATCTACGTGAGTCATGGGGATAGTCAACAATGCCGTTGATTTTTCTTTTCTCCTTTTTTGGAAGTTAGCCATCGCTGACACAATTTTTTTTTTATCATGGGTGAATTTGAATTTATTTTTTCTCTCCAGTTTGTGTGAATTTTTTTAATATCTCAGTTCGTGACTTAGAGTCATTGTTCGGGAACGTGTTTGTGTTTTCAGCTGTCTGATGCTGCAGGGAGATTTATGGGAGAATTTTTGCATTTTTTTTTAATGCATAAGTAATGGCACTACATTTTTTTTCTAGATATTTGTGTTCCAGAAATTGTGAGTTTTCTTGCACAATACCTTTGTTGTATTTGTGACAGCTTTGCCAGAGATAGGAAACTTGGATAAGTTTTCTAATGGCCTATGTTGTAGTGCATATGGAGAAGTCTTGGCTTAGACACTTTGAATTTGGAGTTTCATTATAATGAGTTGTGGCACATTGGTAATTTTTTCTAGAATTTTCTGGACAATTTTATTTGCCGAGTTTTTGCCCTTTTTCAGCAGTTATGCTAAGGAGAGAATTTATAGTTTTTGACTATAACATTGAGTTATTCTCTGGAGAATTGGAGGTATATTATTTTGGAGTTATAATTTGAGATATAATATATTAGAGATATATTTTGGTCAATTGATATTTGCCTATGGTAGTGAGAGCTATTGTTTAGTTCAATTATTTTGCAGCCATCTTTGTTGCAAATGGAGACACATTTTTGAGGAGATATATGGGCAATATTTATGAATGTGTCAGCTGGATGCTTTGAGTTCACATTTTTTTTTGGAGATGGGATTTCATTTTTGATTATCCTGCTTGGAGATATATTTTTTGGAGCCTTGTTTTATTCCGCATGGAGTTATTGGTGAAATAGAGGTAAGTATTTTTATTTGACAAAACAGAGGTGAACATTTTTTATTCCGGGAGTGGTGGTTTTTTTATTAACATGTGTTTATTGGGGAAATAAGAGGGAATATGATGTGGTGTGGTTATTAATCAAATGGAGGAAATATTTTTATCACTGGAGTGGTTTTATTATTAATATGGTGATATATATATGGAGATGACATTAATCTTCGCGGGTGACCTTTTTTGTGGTTATGGAGTTTTTTCAAGCCAAGAGAAGAGTTCTGTGGTTCTTTCTTTTTGGTTTCGTGACTATTTGGAGGCGAGTGGCATTACTGCATTGTGGTCCTATGGAGATGCTGTGCATTTTTTATGTTCACAAGTGTGTTATTTTTGGAGGCATATAATTGCTGCATTACGAGTTTATCGTAGTTTTTTTTATCACAGATAGGTGATAATTTTTTATATAATTGGGCAGTGTCATGTGAGAGTTATGTCTTCGAGACAATCTTTGAGCAGCTTAGTCATATCCTTGAGATAATTTAGTGGAATGTGCTTACGTGATTTCAGTTAGAACCTTTTTCTTGAGAATCATGAGTTTCTGAACTTGCGAGTCTGACTAGACATTTTTTTTGTGCTGCTGCTCGAGCACACGTGTCCGAAGGAGGATTTTTTTGCTAAAATCGCTGTGATGAGTCCTGTGTGCTGATTCCCTTCCTCTAGTGGTAATTGCTCAGAGTTTTGCAATGTCTGGAAATGTTGATCATAGCTTTTCATGAAAGTTGCGATGGCCAAAATTCTGTAACTATACATGTGGCATTTCTTAGGAAAAATGTGGGGTTATGTATATCGTGCATATATTATGTGTTTTGTGATAGAAAAGTTTACTTGTGATTATCTTTTTTTTTATTTTTCTTCCTTTTCTGTGAGAGATGTAATTGAGGATTCAGCTTTAAATAGCATTTCTTTTTGGACGGGAGATGTAATTTATCGGGGTTGTGATTGACATAAATGGGCGTTTGACATTAAGTCTCATTGTAATTAATTATATGAGCAGTAAAAGGTTTTTGCTGTTAAAACATTGGAGATTTTTACTGATTTTGTGAGTTGCTGTAATATCAGAGCTTGAGAGAACATTTTTTTATTTTTTGGGTCTGGGCTTGTTACGTGATTTTTTTTTCTTGGGCTCATTACCTTATTTTTTTTTTTTTTTTTACTTGTGGGAACATTCGAGTTTGAAATGTGAGTGCAGAAGTCCGTGGAGTTACTGTGAGTTCTGGATTGTGTGTGCTGATGTGTGAATTTGGAAAATTAAGTTAGAGAACTTGATGTTTTTTTCTTTGCGAGTTGTGATAATGACTTATGATTTAGTGGGCATATCAAATGGAGTTAATTGGGAGACGTTCAGTTAGTATTTCTGACTTTTTGGGGTCATTATTTGATAGAAGTAGTATGTCCGGGGTTAATTTTCTTTGATTGACCGATGACATGACTGACATACTTACACACCATAATCGTCGTTCCCCGACGCTAGCAAGACGTCCACCAGCCGTGCAGAGATGTTGCTGTCGTTTATCCAGGGTGATTACGAGAGTTTCTACGAGTCTGCAGAGTTCTACAGCGCTTTTTTATCTACAGAAGCCATTAGAAGTCTTCTACAGGGAGGGAGGCCGTTCGCCTTCCTACAGTTTGCTACAGTCTGTGCTGGAAGTTGCAGACAAAGAGGGATATTCAAGAATCCAAAATGAGAGAAAAGATTTATACGCCCTAGTGTCATTTGAGATGAAGCGTGACAGACATTACTTTATGATGCCAGAGACGGGCAGTTATTATTATTTGTGTTTTAAGCCGGCCAATGTTTTTATATGTATAAGCTGTTTTGTATGACCAGTTGCTAGGCAGGGGCTAGCAATTTTAGGTGGCCGAGCTCTGTCAGATGAAAGGGGCTATAATAAATAATATATTTAATATGCCAATGTAATGTGCTGTGACTTTTTTGGAATGCGCAGACTACCCATAGAGACAGTCCGAAGCGTTGACCTGAGAAAGCTGATAAATCATTTCTGGGATGGAGTGATACAAAGATGCATAGTTAAGCGGGTCAATGTTCTTGAGTTCACGGGGTCTTGTTCAAGTGTCTTTGAAAACTGGTTGTTAACAGTTTTGTGTGAGTTCATATGTACGTGTACTAACTATGTCCGTTCATAATGACTTGGCTTAGCCAAATCTATGGGGAGACTTACAGAGAGGTCCGTGGGAGAAAGGCAGAATGCTGGGATAGCTCTGCGAAAGTTTTTAATTGTTTGTGTGTGGTTCTCCAGGCTGTAATGGGTAAGTGTATCTTACTTTAGCCAAAGGGATGGCTTGTTGTCTATTTGACATTTTGTAAAGATGTTTAATCTTTGACTTTGTCTTTACAATTGTGTGTGCTTACGAGTATCTTCTCCTGTCTTTTAAACAGGCGTTTCTAGTGAGGGTGACCGAGGGTCCCGTGTGGAGAAGAGATAATTGGTGTGACTAATTACTGATTAAGACATTTACATATTGGGGGTTTAACTGAGTTAGTTAGTCTGTGAGACTTGAATTATTATCTTTCCGTTGTTAAATAAATATTGTATTTTTTATATAACTCTGACTCTCATTTGATGACCAGTTAGAATGGAGAGAGAGAGAGAGAGAGAGAGAGAGAGAGAGAGAGAGAGAGAGAGAGAGAGAGAGAGAGAAAAGGCTATGCCAGAGAGAGAGAGAGAGAGAGAGAAGGCTATGCCAGAGAGAGAGAGGGGGGGGTGGGTGCGGGAGAGATGCGTAGCTAGTTCGTCTTACCATTAGGCTTTAACGCATACCAAGAATCAAATACCCTTAGCTGGTAATAGGTATCAGGGATGGGTAACATTATATATATATATATATATATTTATATATATATATATATATATATATATATATATATATATATATATATATATATCATTGAGCTACAAATTTCCTTTAATATCTAAATTCACTCTACCTCGGAATTGATATATTTTCATATATGTACCGAAGGGGAATTTTTTTTTTTTTTAGTTGATAACAATTTCGCCCCCACATGGGATCGAACCACTGTCCAAGTGGACGGGAACGAAATCAGGACCCAGTGACGCTATCAAGTCAGCTAACAGAGACGCTATAAGTTTATATCGATTCTGACCTTACAAATCACCCTCGATCTCGGTGTATTCGTAATTAGAATCGATATGAAACCCCGTCTACCATGTTAGCCAATTTGAGCGTTTGACACACGTAGCCTTGTTATGAATAATCATCACATCGAACCGTGATTCATTTATATATCATTGAGCTACAAATTTCCTTTAATATCTAAATTCACTCTACCTTGGAATTGATATATTTTCACATATGTACCGAAGGGGAATTTTTTTTAGTTTGATAACAATTTCGCCCCCACATGGGATCGAACCACTGTCCAAGTGGACGGGAACGAAATCAGGACCCAGTGACGCTATCAAGTCAGCTAACAGAGACGCTATAAGTTTATATCGATTCTGACCTTACAAATCACCCTCGATCTCGGTGTATTCGTAATTAGAATCGAATTACGAATACACCGAGATTGAGGGTGATTTGTAAAGTCAGAATCGATATAAACTTATAGCGTCTCTGTTAGCTGACTTGATAGCGTCACTGGGTCCTGATTTCGTTCCCGTCCACTTGGACAGTGGTTCGATCCCATGTGGGGGCGAAATTGTTATCAACTAAAAAAAAATCCCCCTTCGGTACATATATGAAAATATATCAATTCCGAGGTAGAGTGAATTTAGATATTAAAGGAAATTTGTAGCTCAATGATATATAAATGAATCACGGTTCGATGTGATGATTATTCATAACAAGGCTACGTGTGTCAAACGCTCAAATTGGCTAACATGGTAGACGGGGTTTCATATCGATTCTAATTACGAATACACCGAGATCGAGGGTGATTTGTAAGGTCAGAATCGATATAAACTTATAGCGTCTCTGTTAGCTGACTTGATAGCGTCACTGGGTCCTGATTTCGTTCCCGTCCACTTGGACAGTGGTTCGATCCCATGTGGGGGCGAAATTGTTATCAACTAAAAAAAATTCCCCTTCGGTACATATATGAAAATATATCAATTCCGAGGTAGAGTGAATTTAGATATTAAAGGAAATTTGTAGCTCAATGATATATAAATGAATCACGGTTCGATGTGATGATTATTCATATATATATATATATATATATATATATATATATATATATATATATATATATATATATGAATTTATAACACATCACCGTGATTCAAATATACATGCATTAAGGTACAAATTTCGTTTAACATTCAATTCGCTCTACCACGGAGTTAATATCATTTCATATACGTTAGCCGAAGGGGAATTTTTTAGTTGATAATAATTTTGTCCTCTCGAGAGTTCGAACCAGCGCCTCAGCAGACTGAGGTGAAACCAGGACTTCAGTGAGGTTATCGACTCGGCAAACAAGTCGATATCGTCACTAAGTTAACTTTGTTCCTCGTTGTTATTATACGCTTTATTTATTCATTTATTTTGTTTTAACGAGATGCAGATATCAAGACTAAGATCATTCCTGAGTCTTCTACTTAGAATAACTTCCCAAAAACCAAAAATATTTCATAGTCCAGTTTCGGGAAGAACTCGGTCATTTCCCCTTGAGCGCTTTGGCGGGGGTGGGGGGGGAGGTGGTTGGGGGGCTCGAATTAGTGGCGCTAAGTGCGCCAGAACACGAAGCATTTGGCATCCTGAATCAATGATATCCCCTTCGGATGCGGCCTTTTGATATGCTAATGCTGATTCAACAGTCAGGAAATGGCATCCTGAAAGCATGGTTATAGTGGACTGTCCAGACTACAAAACCTATTTCGTAAATTTTTATTATTCTTTTATTATGGGGAGATACACAAAACCTCTCTTATTTTTTTTTTTTATTCTTATTGTAGGGAAATACACCTATGTATCTTCATGTTTGAACCACTATTTGGTATTGTGAAGAGGGTAAATATATCACCGAAATTCAGTTGCCCAAAATATGATTTGCTTACAAGATGGCAGTCATTGCCTGATTTCCACACTGGATTTAATCATATTTACTTTTTATAATTCCCATGTGTAGCACACACACGTGTGTGTAAATATACACACAAACACAAACACACTCACATATATATTAATAATATATGTATATATACAAAGAAATATCAAACAATTATTTATCATCTGATCATTGGTCATCGCATATCGAAAATAATAATTTGAAGTGTTCCTCAACATTGAAAACTTTCTCGCAACTTGGTAATATACGACACAAAGTCCTCCAAAACGTTCCTTCGTGAAGGAACCGTTTCAACCGTTTCAATTTCCCATCAAAACAAAATCCAGCCTTTCAGTCAGAGCAAAGTTTTCCGTGGCGGAAAGCAGCTCCGCAATTTTTACGCGCGTGAACGAACCGGCCACTCATGTTATATGAGTGGCGTAACCCTCGCTAATTTCCACACACGAACCCCACAGTGAACATAATTCTATATAACCGCATCTATAATGCAATTCCATGCGTAAATGCATATTACCCCGTTCTCAAATATGCAGATTACAAGGAATGTATCTATGAATATTAATAGTCGTAAGGGATAGCACTTTCAAATAAATAAACTCATGCATATTTCATGCATGCATACATTAAAAATTGACCACTGTAACTCACTCGCGGATCTAATAAACCAGTTGTGATTTCATTCAGAATTTCCGTTACGCATTGTACGTTTCCAGCGATGGGTTTTCAGATATATCTGTGTCATGAAGCTATGGGGAGGTGTTCTGTCATGTCGAGAGCCGCAGTGCCAGACGTTCAATCGAGATTATATATATACATATATATATATATAATATATATATATATAAATATGATATATAATATATATATATATATATATATATATATATATATATATATATAAAAGCGAATACCACAGGAAAATGATAGGAAGAAATCCAACCGCTTTCTGCTTATCATTTTCCTGCGGTATTCGCTTCCTTAATGAAGTTACGGTGCATCTACTGTGATTTCTAAGCACACACACACACACACACACATATATATATACACATACGTACATGCAATCGACACTACTGGAATTATTTGGTGGGATATTAATCCTGTCTTAAATTAGCAAGAGAAAAATAACCAATATATATATATATATATATATATATATATATATATATATATATGTGTGTGTGTGTGTGTGTGTGTGTGTGTGTGTTTATAAATTTTATGTTTCTCTTTATTAATCATTCAAACGTTTCATTCTAATTCTTTCAACCACCGATACAGCTTATCAGTTTTTCAAAGCTTGCAATTTTAACTGTTGTAAATATTAATTTAAAACACCCTCGGAATTCCTACGTGAAAGAAATAATGACGTAAAAGGCTTGTCAATAAATGAATAAAATGTATCAGACGAAATTCAGAATTGAATAAATTCATAAATGAATTCAATAAATTCATTGTCTTTTTAAAGGAGACTTCCGGCGTCGTCGTCGCCGTTAGATTAGCCAGCCAGTATTATGCTGGCACGGGCTCTTGCTTTAAAAAAAGGCTCTCGGGCATTTTCATCCGCACAAGCGCATCATCACAGAACAGATTTAAACGCCACTCGGAAGAGGTTTCGTTATATTTTCAATAGATTAAATAGTAACTTTCACAACAAAGTTTCATAAGCTTTTCCTTAACAGTCCAAATCCCCTAGGGAAGTACTATTGTCAGTGGACCTCATGCGGTGCACTGTAGGCATTACTTAAGGTTCTTTGCAGCGTTCCTTCCGCCCCTAGCTGCAACCACTTTCGTTCCTTTTACTGTACCGCCTTTCATATTCTCTTTCTTCATCTTACTTACCTCTACCCTCTCCTAACACTTGCTTCATAGTGCACCTGCTTTGAAGTTTTCCACCTGTTACACCTTTCGAACCTTTTATTGTCAATTTCCATTTCAGCGTTGAATGACCTCATAAGTCACAGTGCCTGGCCTTTGGTCTAAATTCTATATTCAACTCAACAGAAAAAAAAGATTGAATTAAACGACTTAAGATTTGTCTTTCTGGCTGATTTCGTCTTCGTGGTCATGTAAAGCAAAATGCCTAAAAAATATTTCTACATTTTTTCATAACTATGTTTCATTCTTTTTCGTCTCCGTAACTGACCGACGAAAAGCTCTCTTAATCCCTGTAAACGTATACTTTCCTCTGGCGTCGCTCGATGTTTTGTAAACGGAAACCATTGCGTTAAGTGACCTACATCCCTCCCCCGACCATTTTACCTTTTTCCCCTGAATCAAAAAGTACATCTATCCATCTCGCGTTATTCCAGGCCACAGCTCTCGCCCTTCCATCAACGGAACGGGTCATTTTCCCGTTTTTCCTCCATGTGTTCCCATTACGGCTTTTTTTTTTTTTTTTTTTTTTTTTTGAACCATCGCAGAAGCGCGGCCTTTGTCCAGTAAAGGTCACAGACCTCAAAAACATAATGTTAAAACGTACACCGGTCGGTGATGTTTACGAACATTCATATTTTAGTTAAACTAATAGGTACAATTGGTGGGGGTTACGTTTGGATACTGATATCGTTACTAGTTATTATGACCGCTGGCAAATAACTGCCCAATACCATCCAGGACTGCTAATTCTCTCATCATTCTTTCATGCCAGAAACAGACCTTCTTTTCAAACACGTTTAATTGAATATAATGGCAGAATTTACAGAATTTATTTTGTGCAGAAATCTCTCAACTGTCCTGATGACTTGCTTCTCCGGCACTGATATTTCTCAGCAGCTGTCCGATGCTTTAGAAATATCAGTTTGCCAGGGAAGCAAGTAAGTCATCAGGAGTATTGAGATAGTTCTGTACAAAATAAATTCTGTAAAATCTGCCATTATATTCAATACAATTTTTTCCATCTCATTTTCTACATCTAGGACACCTTTCGTAGCAGCTGGGTCGATGTCTCGCTAGGTGGTGTTCATCAAGCTACGCCCGCAAAGACTGGGATGTCCCATAGCTTCTGTATTCGTGGTTCTTAACCTGCCAGTGGGCCCCACTAGGAAGGGGGGGTGTCAGCAATTTCCAGGGGAGGAGCGAGCCCTGGGGGAAAAATGTTAAAATTGTCTAATTATATTCGATATTCTCTTCACAAGAATGAGGAAATGATATTCAGAAGTTTATGAAAAAATACAAAAGTATCGCCTTTTATAATGTTGGTTTCCTATAGTACTAATCTAGTTAGACTCGTTGAGCTTACCATTTTTTTTAATTATTCGCCTGCCTCCCTCTCCATCGAAACTCCTACTCTGTTTTTTGTTTTGGTGTTTTCATTAACTTTTAAATCTGGGAGGAAATTTTACTCATGGCTGCAAGGAGGGCGGAGGGAGGGGGGAGGGGGGATGGAGGGAAGGGCCAACTCTTAGAGGGGGCGTGGTAATAAAAAAGGTTGCGAACCACTGTCCTGTATCATGGGTTCTCACAGACATACTAGGCCTAAGTCACATTTCTTGAGAGTGCAATCAGGCAAAGTTCCCCTCCATAGTTATTTCAAAACCCTTGTGAGGTCCGATTCAAGTGACCTCCTTAAATCAAAGCAGGAGCCTTTTCCCGTAAAGCAATTCCATCCGGAAAGTGAGCTACGTAACAGCATCCAATATCGCTTCAAAGAATCCGCCGATATAGAAATCACGAAGAGTTTAAAATATGCAAGTCCTGAAGGCGGAATCGGGATTACTCTCGACCTCCACTCACATCCGTGGCAGCAGAGGGGCGGCCGCGTTCAATAGCCAGAACAACTTGAACATGAAAACGGAACGCGCAAAAGGAACTTGAACGTGAAAAATGAACGAGCAGAAGAAAGCTTGTTTGCCCTCCTTCGCTTCCTGCCAAGATGACAAGCGAGTTAGTTCCTAAGAGATTTGAAGTGGCAGCTGAACTCGCTGAACAGATTGCAAAACGGGGGGAGAAGGAGGAGGAGGAGAGGAGGAGGAGAAAGGGAGGAGGAGAGGAGGAGGAGGAGGTAGGAGGGAGAGGGATGTAGGGGTGAGGGAGGGGGGAGTAATGTTTGCGCACGGAGGAGCGCGCAAGGTGAAGTGCAGAATAGAACATCAGGCTGAAATGCAAGTGACGGAGAGTTTGCTTGTTTTTTCTTCTTTCCTTTTTTCTTTTTGAGCCTTGAATAGTGTACACCTAATTCTTCGGAGTTATAGGCGTTTGCTGGTGTTATATTCCTACTAATCCTTCTGAATGCACACACACACACAGTCACACACACCCACAGTATATATATATATATATATGTATGTATGTATATAGTATATATATACATATATATACTATATTATATATATATATATATATATATATATATATATATATATATATATATATATATATATATATATATATATATATATATATATTATATATATACAGGGGTGGCCAAAAGGCACTTTTACGGTTGTCAGCAAATCTTCAGGAATGATGTGACTAGCCCTTCAGCGTCCTACATCCCCACTGCGACCGACCACAGTCGCCAACTGCCACGTAAATACGAGTCACTACTTGGGGCAGCGGGGACCAAATATGAATTCATTATTATTAATATTATCTTATTATTATTATCTTTTTATCATTTTTTTACCTCTTTAACGAAAACAATACCTAAGAATTGGTGATTCACGCTCGAATCTCATTGAATATATAAGACAGAAAACTTTTTTTCGTTAAATAAAAAGGAAAAAAAAATAAATAAATGAAAATAATAAAAAAGTCAAATAAATTATAATCACCGCATAATTCTGCCCATGCATTTTTCTATTTATAATGATATGCAAAATATATTAGCATCCAACGCTCGGATATCGCATTTGAGCAAAAAATACTCGTCAGCCGAAAACAAAACAAAAAAGTTTCCTGTAGCCAATCGCCTAAAATAACTAACTGGAAAAGTCCTGATGTGAATTCTGGGACGAGCGGAGATTTGCATATTGAGTGAATGACTTCTTTCTCCGCTTTTGTAACATTTCAGTTTTAAAGAGTCTTGGACGATCTCTTTCATATTCATAGGATTGTTGTGACGGCCGTTTCAAATGAATATTCGCTCACGTGCTTTCCAATGCTTTCCATACCTGTCGCGGAACGAGATTCATTTTTACGTTTTCCACGTCTTTCTTCAGTTAGTTAGATGACGTAATAGCTTTCTTTCTCTTGTTATATCTTACCTTAGTTGGAGAATACGGCATAACGCTTAATATTGTACTTAGCTTTAGTTTGTATGGTTTTTTACGTTGCATGGAACCAGTGGTTATTCAGCAACGGGACCAACGGCTTTACGTGACTTCCGAACCACGTCGAGAGTGAACTTCTATCACCAGAAATACACATCTCTGACCCCTCAGTGGAATGCCCGAGAATCGAACTCGCGGCCACCGAGGTGGTACGCCAACACCATACCGACCACGCCCCTGAGGCGCTCTTACCTTTAGTTGGAAAATACGGCATAACGATTAATATTGTACTTAACATTAGTTAGAAAATACGGCATAACGATTAATATTGTACTCAACATTAGTTAGAAAATACGGCATAACGATTATAGTATTGTAATTACATATTTTATTGTCACTTATGATCTATGATCTTCGGAGTTACTGGATGTGAATGGGCAGGATTTCGTTACTAACAATAAAAAAGAAGTACAAAGAAATTCTAATGATTCAATGGGAATTCAAAAAAATAAACAAGGCGTGATTCGACCTCCAGCTTACGGTCAAATAGAGCGTTGTTTCACCAACGAAAATTAAACTTAATATGCTATATTTTATTATAAATTATAATTTTTATGTACTGTGTAACATGCACATTATATATACATATCTTACATTTTCATTCTAATAAATAAGTCATAAATATCCTATCATAAAAGTCCTGTATCTTTAACTCAAAGCGAAACACCTTTTACAGATCTTTTTAGGCTTTCCTATCCAACGCCCCCCCCCCCCCCCACCCCTTCAACCCCCAACAACAACAAAGTAGTTTGTAAGCTTACTCCCCGAGTAAGCGAAAAAAACTAAGGGGATTATGAGAAATCACTGTTGCCAACAGATATTTTTGGCCTTTTTTATTTCAGATTTTCAAGGTTATTTATCACATCAATACACCAGATACTAGACTTCGTGAGTATCATAACTGCAGTAACTGATCATTTGAAATAATATGATTTTTTTAAGAAGTACTTTCGAGCAAGCAGCATAGGTTTCTAGTTTGCACAGACATACTGCTCCAAAATTAAGTGAATATCATTCGTACGACTTGAATATACCTCTCTCTCTCTCTCTCCTCTCTCTCTCTCTCTCTCTCTCTCTCTCGGGAGACGTTGCCTGCAATTTTGTTGAAGTGGAACACGGAAGGCAGACGTTTAGACGAGTCCTCTTACAGATTTGACGACTTTCATCTGTCAGGAGAGAGAGAGAGAGAGAGAGAGAGAGAGAGAGAGAGAGAGAGAGAGAGAGAGAGAGAGAGAGTTCCTTTACTTGAAATAGAAGTGGCACTCATAAATTTTACTTGATACTGAAACGAAAACTTAAAAGCTGGGAGCTTTGCAACGATGGTTAGCGTCGACGATGCCCATGAAGTTGTTGCATCTACAGAACCGTTCGTTTAGGAGACTTAACTATCGTTCTGTACGTATAAATCAATTTAAAATGCACCTTTTCTCCTATATAGGTTTCAGTGTCCTTTATTGCAAAAGAATGTACCTCTCTGATAGTCCAAAAAGATTAATAAATAAATAAATAAATGTAAAATAAAGGGATATTAGATGACGTCTGTCATTCTGACCAAAATGTATACCTGCCTCATAGACAGGCAATCCCCCCCCCCCCCACCCCCCACAGGACCCCCCAAAAAAAGGGAGGGGGATACTAGAAGACGTCCGTCCGTCTGACCAAAAAATATACCTGCCTCAGACAGGCAAGAAAAAAAAAAGAATACAAAATAAATAAACAAATAAAAAATATGATACTACAAGACGTCTGTCTGTCTGACAAAGGTCCTTTAAATATACTCGGAGATATTTAAAGGCCCTAGTGTCTGACCATGGTCGACAAAACTCATCAATCAAATATTGGAACTAATCCTTCTTGTGGCAATATTCAAGATATATGCTTCCCACTGATGTTAAGACGCAATGTCAAAAGACCACAAGAAATATGCTTCCCACTGATGTCAAAATTCAACGTCAAAAGACTAAGCGCTGAGAGATGGAGATATTCATTGAAAAAGACGAATATGTGGGAATAGTAAGATCAGATATTATGCGAAAAATGGGAGTAGAGAAAGAGGAGTGAATATTTTGTTTATCCAAAAGCCAACGAACTCAGTCGAGTACGTCGATCCTAAATATGAACCAGCAATGCCGATACCGAAAACTTATAAAAGGAAAGATCGGATTAATATGAAATTAACGTTGACATTGATTTGATCTGAACAGATTAAGAAAGGCTCGGACATAAAGTACCGCGAGGAGGCAGTTTTATTGGATGAGTAAATGAGCCGTAATTACTGGAGTACGATCAATAATGCAAATGTGAGTCGTCATTAGCGGAATACAATAACTTATGTAAATGTGTAAAATAGAACACATAATGAATTACTTACAGAAAAATACTAATGGGACGAAGGAAGTACGTATACCCTTAACCAACAGAAATGAAACCTAAAATCTTAGAAGGAAAAGGTGCGAAGGCTACGGCGCATGTAAGGGTTGAGGGAATGTAAGTTCCGTGATCACTACCTTACGAAAGTGGTGGTAAAAGGAAACACTACTTTTATTTTTTGTAACGTATAATTGAGAGAGAGAGAGAGAGAGAAGATGGAGAAGGCTGACAAGAAACAGCAACCCCATATAGAAATGGGAAAAGTTGAAGGCAAAGAAGAAGTGAGTGAGAGAGAGAGAGAGATGAAGGCGATTCCAGATCAGTTGATAAGAAAAAGCTATCCTCTATGCAACTGACCAATAGCGTCCTCAAAGGTTTCATGGAATTCCATGATAAGTCCTCCTGGACTCGAAAGAGAAGAAATCCACTTTTCCAAAGACTCGAGCGCCCTCCTTCCGATTCAGCTGTTATTGAGGGAATCGTTAACTCTGACTGATACTTCAAAGAACCCAGTCTTGATTTCATTTCTAGTTTGTTTGTTTGTTTATATTTCCGAACCACGTCGAGAGTGGACTTCTATCACCATAAATACACATCTCTCACCACTCAATGGAATGCCCGAGAATCGAACTAGCGGTCACCGAGGTGGCACGCCCAATACCATCCCGACCACGCCACTGAGGCGCCTGGATTCTATTTCATTTCCGCTTCATCTTGAATTCTGGAGGATATATCTTCTGTACACTCTCACACTCCTTCCATTGGCCTGTTTTCTGATCTGCTTACGAGTTTCTTAAAAATTTGGCTGGATGTATCAGCGCTTAAGTACGGCTATAATGGATTCACATCACCAGTGCATCTGATGTCTAGGCCAGTCCCTTACGACGCTCCTGATTGGCTGTTGATAAGCCAATCACGGGGCTGGAAACTCAGTCTCTCTCAAGAGTTCACATTTGCAGGATGTATGTTCCACCCCTCCTGAGGCATACGTCTTTCAAAAGCATCCCTCAGGAGAGGTGGAACACACATCCTGCTTATGTGAACTCTCTCGAGAGACTGAGAGTTTCCAGCCCTGTCACTGGCTTATCAACAGCCAATCAGGAGCGTCGTCAGGGACTAGCCTAGACATCAAATGCACGGCTGATGTGAATCTACTATAATGTTCTGTTTTGCGCATGAATTCGTAAGTATCTCCCATTATCATTACTTTTTATTAATGTCAGTTGCATCTCATAGTGATTGTGCAATGGAAGTTGGCCCTCTGACTTGGGTCGTCTTTCCTAAGCCTGTGTGTCTGTGTGCGTGTGGAAAGTAGTGCAGCGGTTTTCTGCAATTTCTCTAAAGTGTGTGCTTCTCAAATGAGAACTATTTGTGTTTTTTGTGATGCTGCTTTCTGTAAATGTGTGTGTTATTTTTTTCATTCACTGCAGGAATTTGTGCGCGACTGGGTTATGGTCACACGTCCTCGAGACCATGGCTGATCTGTCTTCGCCAGAGCATCTGTTTCTGCCGCTTTCATCTTCGAGCCAGTCTTAGGGATAACTGATTAACACGTTTATTACGTATGAAGCAAGACAATATAAACTTTGGTGTTTGATTTGAAGTTTCTCATATCTGTAAAAACGTCAACCATAAAATGGTTGCATTTTTTACCATTTATTCAACAGTAACTGATTCTCAAGGCAAGCACGTGAAACGTGTATAATTACTTGTTTATTCATCCTGAAACAAAAAATAAAAAATTTATAAACGCTACGGCCCTAGAAACAGCGCAAAGACTTGGTTGCTTGAATTCCTCATGACTGAACTGCACTTATAAACTGGCGTCGCTCTGAAAGAGGCGAATGCACGGCAAACACCAATTTCAAATAACAATGAAACTCAATTTAACTGTACCACGAAAACAATAGTAACAGCATCTCTAGGGAATGGAGAAATGACTGTGTATAGCAGCCCAGTCGTGTGCTTGCAATTTTACTGGTTCCTATTTTCACTTTCTAAATAGGGGTTTCCTCCAGCCCAGACAAATAACCACAACGAATGTATTAAAATGCATATCTCGGGTCACGGTAAGGTTGGTATAACGAAGTCTACCAGCAAACTGATTACAAGGAGTTACAAAGATTAGGATGTCTCAAAGACTTGTTAGTCCATCCGAGGAGACATCGTGTGCTCACTTATCTGTAGGAGCAGGTTTTACTGTTCATTCACAATGTCCTAATGATTTTGTTTAGCCTTCTTTTAAACTCTTTCACACTGTTGCTGCTGTTTACAACTTCTGGTGGCAGTTTATTCCACGTGTCACATATCTTGTATGTGAAGAAGTTCCACAGTGGGATGTGTTGTATCTCTTCAGTTCTCGTCTCCATAATTTCTTTTGTTGCAAACGGCTGGAAGCTATGACATGGTTCTGAGAAACTGGAACATTCTAAAGTCTTTTTACACTGATCTTCTGTTTGTTGTCATAGATTTTAATTTGTAATTATCCAACAAGCGGGAAAAAAACCAACCCCTGAATACATCTCCATTTGTAACTATCCAACCAGCGCGAAAAAACCAACCCTCTAAATAGATCTCCATTTGTAACTAGCGGGAAAAACCAAGTCTCTCAATACATCTCCATCACCTGTCAGCTTTCACTGCAAATGATTTTGGACAACGTTCATATTCATATATTCACCATTTGCTTCTTATTTGCGTTTCCTGATTTTACGAAAGATAAGCAATGCGGCACGAAGATTACCCGATAATGCAGCAATTCAGTCTTGAACGGACGAGAGATTGCATTTGCAATATTATATAGCCTCAAAGGAATGGCGTTTATGAAGCAATATGAAAGTGTAATCAGTGTTGCTGCTACTTCGCTCATCCGAGTACGATATTACAGAATTACTGATGCAAACGTTTGCTTCTGCACATTGAATTATTTTAAATGGGAAATGGAAGCAACTGTTAATTATTTTTTGGAATTATTAGTAGTATTTGCAATATCAATTCAAAGGATAAATAAAAAAAGAAAGTAACCTGATTTTCGCATTTGTCCATCTATAGATTTGTAATAAAAAGAATTTCATGACTAATTGAATATGAATGATGAAAATGAAGAAAAATATATATA
>NC_087213.1:23655829-23665829 GCF_015104395.2 Macrobrachium nipponense | reverse complement strand
ATATATATATATATATATATATATATATATATATATATAATGTACAGTGCATAAACAATGTCTTTATATTATATTTTGAAGACTAGATTCATCCACTGTCCTTAGTCGTCTCCGACTGAAGATTCCCAAATGGATTTCCACGATAATTGACGAAGGTGGAAACTGGCAGCAACAACTCGCCCAGGTCACATTTATTGCCAAAGTTTCTCTTGCTAGAACAAAAGTTACGGCTTTTTGACAGACTTAGTCCTAATGAAATTAATAATCAATCATTTTACTAGGCGAGGAGAGAGAGAGAGAGAGAGAGAGAGAGAGAGAGAGAGAGAGAGAGAGAGAGAAGGTCAAGTTTCTCTCTATCAACCTTATTATTTGTTCAATGTTTCATTTCATCCTCTGGAATATATGAAAAACTAATTATACTGTTGACAGACATTCTTTATGGCATTTCATATTTCTTGCTTGGAATTCCTTCAATAATTTATTTAGCAAAAATTCTTTACCGCAATCTGAATTAGCTCTCAGTACTATAACAGGATAACATGAAAGCTGAATAAACTAATATTAAAGTTCAGTAAATGAGGGAATCAATTAATGCTACTTATAGATTTAGAACAACTCACGCTCCCATCTCATTTTGACTTTGACGAGAGAATGCTCTGGACTACTTACGACGTTTAAACATGAAAATATAACAATGGGAAAGATTGGGGACTTTTGAGCTTTCAAATAAGTACTTATATATATGCGACTACTTCATCACACGTTTCTTTGTTTATTCAAATGATCGACCTTTTTCTTTGTCTTCGCGTTCAGCTATTCGGGGGATTATCAATTAGCGTTGAAAAAGGAGAGAGCAAAACGCGAATAAAAAATGAATCAAAACCGTCTGTAATCGAAAGGTAAATCCATTAGTGTAATGAAATACTCAGAGACGAACTTTAAAGACATTTATTTTTACCCGAGAACCGGATTCCAAGGTATTGAACCAAATGCGACTAATAACGCGAATAAAAAATGATTTTCATTTTTTTCTTCATATATCTCGATTCCCAATTAATGAGGAATCCATTTACTTAATATGATAGAGAGAGAGAGAGAGAGAGAGAGAGAGAGAGAGAGAGAGAGAGAGAGAGAGAGAGATATCCTTCTGGAAATTATCGGTTCTCCAGAAACAGTCAGGGCGATGTCTGTCTGTCTGTCTGCCCAGAAGAAGAAGAGAAAACCGGACGACTGGAAGTCGTCATGCTTTCGGAGCCAGAGGGTTCCTCAGCCTTAATTGTCGGCCTCCACCAAATTAGAGCAAATTTAGATTCTTTTTTTCACTGTTACTTTTCCAGCGGTGCTTTGGGCGAGAGATGGAGGGAGGGGGGAGGCCTCGGACCCAATCAATGGGTGGTTGTGGAAGGAGGAGAGAAAGGATCCAATGGATTTTTTGGGCTCCGAGGAGCCTCCAATTTCCCTGGTCCCTTTGATGAAGCTTTATTGGCCCTAAATCACAGCCTCGGACATTTTCGGAGCCTCGAGGATTTGTGAGAGATATTGATTCCGGGAGAGAGAGAAAAGTTTCAGGTGTGAACACATACGTTGTAAGCAGAGAGAGAGAGAGAGAGAGAGAGAGAGAGAGAGAGAGAGAGAGAGACTACCAAAGGGATTGGGAGTAACTGCATAATATAATTTTAATAAAAATAAATCTGCAAATGCTTCTCAACTCTTGGATGATTATTCCGAAGATTTAGTTGTTTTCACAAGTGATTGATGTCATCAGGATTGTTCAGCATTCTTTTCATATACTTTCGCCTTCATACTGTTCACTTAGCTTTATCAAAAGAAGACAGTGTTACATCAAGAACTCTTGTACCATAAATAATGTTGAAAAATTATTAAACAGCAGTAACATATGGGCAGAAATAGCATTCCAAAAACAATGAAAAGATAACTTTGCCAAGGAAAACTAAATAATTATTCTAATTCGCGGTCATCCAGGGATGATCATGCATTGAACTTATATCTTCAATAATTTTAACATTGCCATTGAGTTCTTTGTACGGCAAGGAAGCAATGTTGAATGTTGATGTGAGATATTGCAAAGGCTTTGAAAATCACGCGGGGCATCACTCACTGTTCTCCTTTTCAAAATTTTAATATCTTCGAAGATAAGAGAATAAGTATTTCATTCTGGGTATGACGAGCGAAACCATTTATGGTTCCATAAATGATGTATGAAAAAGTATCGCAGCATCTTGCTTCATACTTAATTTATGGCTCTATTAATGGTTTCCTACGAATGTTGAGAGACTAATGGCTCTTATTATTATTCATTCTGCCTATCGAAACAATGCTTGTTTCGTTGAGAGAGAAAATTGGAACATGTGTGGACGATTTTTGTTGGTTTGTTGGCGAATCAACTGTCATGGGGGACTGATTTCTGAATAGGTAGTGAGCCTCCCTGCCAAAATGCGTGATCTCAGCGTGGGCATAGCGTTTCATACGCGAAAAAGAAGAAGAAGAAGAAAAAAAGCTGTGCTCGCATGTCATTCCTATATCTGTAGTTTGCAGACACCGAGTTCCTTTTTTTTCATCATTACATCAGTTTAACTTCTAATTTTTGTATGGCTCGTCATGAACAAGCTTTCAACTGTGATGTTCAACTCCATCGTGAGACTGGATTGTACAATCCTGTTCACTCTCAGCATAATGAATATTCCGTTTGTTTGTGCCACTAACTGGGTTTCATTATAAAAAAACTATATATATTTATATGTAAAATTTTATATACACATACTGTATATATATATATATATATATATATATATATATATATATATATATATATAATTGTATATACATTCGAGTATAAACCTTTACAATCAGATATTTTATTTGCGCTATCTTTGTTCGTCTTCGACTGATGACACCGAAATTGATCAATAGCATTATTAAGACACAGGTATCAAAGAAGGGAAAGTCGCTCAAGAGGCCATATTTATTACCAAAGTTTTCTTGTGGAGAGAGAAAGAGAGAGAGAGAGAGAGAGCCAAAGCCAATTATGCTATATGACAGAATCTCATTGAAGCATTCAATATATCTTCTTTGAAATCCTCTCAGTTCTACTCAGTACTACATAAGGGGACGTCATTCGTAACTGGATGTTTAGGGGCGTGGCAAAAAAAAAAAAAAAACGGGCCCGGTGCAGTACTACATATATATAGTACATTCACATCAACCGTGCATCTGATGTCTAGGTCAGCCCCTTACGACGCTCCTGACTGACTGTTGATAAGCCACCTACAGGGCTGGAAACTCTCAGTCTCCCGAGAGAGTTCGCGTAGGCAGGATGCATGTTCCACCTCTCCCGAGGGATGCTTTTGAAAGACGTATCCCTCAGGAGAGGTGGAACATACATCCTACTTATGTGAACTCTCGAGAGAGACAGAGTTTCCAGCCTAGTAATTGGCTTATCAACAGCCAATCAGGAGTTTCGTAAGGGACGGGCCTGGACATCAGATGCACGGTTGATGTGAATCTACTATAGTATACATCTCGGGAATTTGCAGTGGGGAGCCATCAATGAGGTATGGAAAAGTATAGCGAATATATGCATTTGCATCACACATAAAATCCTCAGCATTCAATATGAGAAGTAAACATTAATTCTCTAACCTCTGAAAATAGCAAATTATTTACGGGAGAATTTTGTGGTTATGTGCTTTTGAACAACGAGTGTCTAGTGCTGATTTTATGAAGACTAGAATGCTCCAACTTCCGCTTGCGCCTCTTCTTATTTTCTGGTGCATAATTAACATCTATTGATATGACGAAGATATACAGGAAGTTAAAAATATATTGTTAAGTAATTACATTGGGCAAATCTACTTCGTTCCTTTGGGGAGAATTAATGATTTGCTTATGAATATACCCAAGTTATTCTTGTGGACATTTTTATTTATTTATTTATGTTTTTTTGGGAATTAGGAAAATTGTAGGTTTGAACGTCATCGCTGGATTCTCTCTCTCTCTCTCTCTCTCTCTCTCTCTCTCTCTCTCTCTCTCTCTCTCTCTCTCTCTCTCTCTCTCTGTCTCTCATATTTTATACGAATCTTTACAAGTGTTAATTCTTCTTCAGGATCTCAGTGCGAGGAAGCAGACGAGATCGAGATTTAAAGCCAATAACACTCTTTCCACCAGAGAACTCTGAGGAATTAATGGCATCCCACATCCCACGGAATTCATGAACGCCATTCTTCCACCCGAATCCATTAATTGGGCAAAGCGTACTTTGCCTCCTCGGCCGCAGCAGGGCAGTAAATGGGTCCAACTCCGCCAACTAATTACGGAAATGGACTCAGTAGTAATCAGCCCTGAATGACCTCGAGTTAGAATAATGATTTGATTTTCCTTGGCAAAGTTATCTTTTCATTGTTGATGGAATGCCATTTCTGCCGTTTAATATTTAAAGAAAAATGATTTATGGTAAAGAAGTCCTTGATGTAACACTGTCTTATTTTTTATAAAGCTAAGTGAACAATATGAAGGTGAAATATGAAAAGAATGCTGACCAATCCTGATGACATCAACCACTTTTGAAAACAACTAAATCTTCGGAATAATCATCCAAGAGTTGAGAAGCATTTGCAGATCTATTTTTATTAAAACTTATGCAGTTACACATAATTCCTTTGGTGGTCTCTCTCTCTCTCTCTCTCTCTCTCTCTCTCTCTCTCTCTCTCTCTCTCTCTCTCTCTTTCTCTCTCTCTCTCTCTCTCTCTCTCTCTCTCTCTCTCTGGTTACAACGTATATATGTTCACGCCTGAAACTTTTCTCTCTCTCTTTCCCAGCATCAATATCTCTCACCAATCCTCGAGGCTCCGAAAAGGTCCGAGGCTGTGATTTAGGGCCAATAAAGCTTCATCAAAGGGACCAGGGAAATTGGAGGCTCCTCGGAGCCCAAAAAATCCATTGGAGCATTCCTCTCCTTCTTCCACAACTACAAATTGATTGGGTCGAAGTCTTCCCATCTCCCTCCATCTCTCGCCCAAAGCACCGCTGGAAAAGTAACAAGGAAAAAAAGGATCTAAAATTGCTCTGCTTTGGTGGAAGCAGACAATTAAGGCTGAGGAACCCTCTGGCTCCGAAAGCATGGCGACTTCGAGTCGTCCTGTTTTCTCTTCTTCTGGGCAGACAGACAGACAGACATCGCCCTGACTGTTTCCCGAGAACCGATAATTTCCAGAAGGAAATCTCTCTCTCTCTCTCTCTCTCTCTCTCTCTCTCTCTCTCTCTCTCTCTCTCTCTCTCTCATTAATTGGAAATCGAGATACACGAAGAGAAAAATGAAAATCATCTTTTATTCGCGTTATTAGACGCATTTGGTTCAATACTTTGGAATCCGGTTCTCGGATTTTTAAAAAAATTTCTTTAAAGTTCGGCTCTGAGTATTTCATTACACTAATGGATTTACCTTTCGACTTCCGAGGATTTTGATTCAGTTTTTATTCGCGTTTTGAACTCTCCTTTCCAACGCTAATTGATAGTCCTCAGAACAGCTGAAAGTGAACGAGAAGGAAAAAGATCGATCATTCCACGAAAATAACCTATGTTGAAATATGATACGCTCACTTGAAAGTTTAAGCCGTCATCATTTCCAATTTATATTTTCATTTTTTAAAATATCAAAAATATATTTCATGTTGATACCGAAATGCAGATGTGAATATTTCGCCATATTATTTCTCCTCATCAGGGTCCAAATAAAATGGTAATTTAAGACTTCTTCAAGGAACAGAAGATATATTTCATGCTAGGACTAGTAATTCCTGTTAATAATAATAATAATAATAATAATAATAATGAACCAAAGGACCCTTGTAACGAAGCTATATTATTGAGAAATAAGAGCCACAGGTGTTCAATACTTTTAACATTCTTAATTTACAACAACAACAACAACAACAACAACAACAATAATAATAATAATAATAATAATAATAATAAAGCACCAATTCATATCATAAATTCCTAGGGATAAACATCTTTAAAATTTAATTTGCAATAACAATAATAATAATAATTATAATAGTAATGATAAAGCACCTACTCATATAATACATTTCCCAGGGATAAACATCTTTAAAATTTAATTTACAATAACAATAATTACAAAAATAATAAAGCTCCAATTCATATAATACATTTCCCAGGGATAAAAATCTTTAAAACACTCTTACATCAACTTTGCTCAGAGTTAATTAGGCACTAATTACGCGGAATGACACCACGTAAGGTTATCTAGACATTAATTTATTTTAGTTTCTTCTTATTCCGGCATTATATTCAGTACCCAGTGACACAACAGCGCCAAGGAATGACTACTAAAGTCATTATACAGATTAATTTGAAGTTTTCAATTAATTTGAAGTTTTCGATTAATTTGAAGTTTTCGAATAATTTGAAGTTTTAGATTTTTTTGAAGTTTTAGATTGATTTGAAGGTTTCGAATAATTTGAAGTTTTCGATTATTTTCAAGTTTTCGATTGATTTGAAGTTTTCGAATAATTTGAATTTTTCGAAGAATTTGAAATTTTCGAATAATTAAAGTTTTCGATTAATTTGAAGTTTTCAATTAATTTGAAGTTTTCGATTAATTTGAACTTTTCGAATAATTTAAAGTTTTAGATTTTTTGAAGTTTTAGATTAATTTGAAGGTTTCGAATAAATTGAAATTTTTGAATAATTTGAAGTTTTCAATTATTTTCAAGTTTTCGAATAATTTGAAGTTTTAGATTTTTTTGAAGTTTTAAATTAATTTGAAGTTTTCGAATAATTTGAAGTTTTCGATTATTTTCAAGTTTTCGATTGATTTTAAGTTTTCGAATAATTTGAAGTTTTAGATTTTTTTGAAGTTTTAGATTAATTTGAAGGTTTCGAATAATTTTAAGTTTAAAAATAATTTGCAGTTTTCTATTAATTTGAAGTTTTCGAATAATTTGAAGTTTTAGATTTTTTTTAAGCTTTAAATTAATTTGAAGTTTTTGAATAATTTGAAGTTTTCGATTGATTTTAAGTTTTCGAATAATTTGAATTTTTAGACTTTTTTGAAGTTTTCGATTAATTTGAAGTTTTTGAATAATTTGAAGTTTTCGATTAATTTGAAGTTTTCGATCAATTTGAAGTTTTCGATTAATTTGAAGGTTTTGATTAATTTGAAGTTTTCGAATAATTTGAAGTTTTCGATTAATTTGAAGTTTTCGATTGATATACCGTATTTGTGATATTCCCTCTTTTCCCACGGGGCATAAGATAACTGAAACAGTCACACTATGAACTTCTAACGAAATATGCGTCAATTCACTGTACGGAAGGGAATACTCAATGATGAGTCGGAAATAGGATCAGGTGGTAAGACATTTACGCAAATATTCATGTGGCCATTAGTAAGCTCAGTATTACCGAGGTTCGCGAATGTTTTTGATTGTGATGGGGAGGCGGTCGAATCCAACGCCATAAAGATATAAAGCGCTCATTTTTCTGGAGATAGGAATGGAAAATATTCTGTTTAGGTCGTCCAGCATCCTCGTCCAATAACTTTATACGCAGACGACCAGCAGCCTGGCACAAAAGGTTTGATTAATTCAGGTCTATTTACCGTTATGCTTATGCGACGAATGAAATTTCAGTTTTGAGTTATCGCGTCTGTTTTGAAGACTGATTTGTGCAAAATAATAATGTTCTTTTTGGGAATAAGATCGCGATCAACAATAGTTAGTTAGACTTGATGTTGTTTTTAAGTTAGGACGGCATATAGCCGCCAGTAGGTTACAAACAATCGTTGAAGTTATACAGGTACTGAATCAATACCCCAACACAAGACTACATTTAGAATCGCTCGCATACTAGCATGTAAATTTGGACCGAAGTTTCTTCGGCGCAATCGAGTTTTCGGTAAGGTGGTGGCCTATGTTGGTGGTACCTATAACGCTGCAAGAAGTAAGATTATGGCTAACTTTGACCATAAATAAAATAAGAGCTACTGAGGCTACAGGGCTGCAATTTTGTATGTTTGATGATGGGGGGGTGGATGATCTACATACTAATTTGCAGCCCTCTAACCTCGGTAGTTTTTAAGATCTTAGGACGGTCGGACGGGCAAAGTCGGCATAAACGCTGCCAGAAGTATGATTATGGCTAACTTTGACCATAAATAAAATAAGAACTACTGAGGCTAGATGGCTGCAATTTGGTACTTTTGATGATTGGAGGATGGATGATCAACATACCAATTTGCAGCCCTCTAGCCACAGTAGTTTTTAAGATTTGAGGGCGGTCGGACGTACAAATGCGATAATAACATTCGACGTCAAAATATTTCATTCTTTATATGTGTGGAAAGTTCTCTCCCATATGATGTGTGCGCTTTCCATGCCAAGTAACTCCTCTTTTGCAAGTCTCCGGGGGATAATTTTTCCTTCCTCTCTCTCTCTCTCTCTCTTTCTCTCTTTCTCTCTCTCTCTCTCTCTCTCTCTCTCAGTTCGTATTCCGGATCATTTGCTGGAGCACGAGGAGAGACATTACTTTCTGATGTTTACTCAAGAGGACTTTTTCGTTGCGTATCGTTTGGGAATTCGTTAACGAGTGAAACATGATGCATTATTCTTTTCTCTCTCTCTCTCTCTCTCTCTCTCTCTCTCTCTCTCTCCTGCGGCGACACTTTAAGAGGCTTTCAGGCAGAGAATTTGGGCAACTGAATAAGTTTTATTTTACCGATGAAAGTAAACATTAATGATTATAGATTTATTTCGAAGTTAATTTTACCTTTATGCTTTGAAGTTTCTTTAGGTTTAGTGGGATTATATATATATATATATATATATATATATATATATATATATATATATATATATATATATATATATATATATATATATATATATATATATATATATATATATATATATATATATATATATACTTTAAGCTAACATTGAAAACTTGACATAATCCGATGATGGTGTTATATTTAGCATAATTCAATACTTACAAAGCTCGCTCAACGGAATGCATCATACGACATACTTATACTTTAACCGAACAATACAAACTTGACATATTTAATAAGTTCAGATAATGATGTTATAATCAGTATTTACACAATACTTGCAAAGCTCGCTCAACCGAATGCATCATACGACATACTTATACTTTAACCGAACAATACAAACTTGACATATTTAATAAGTTCAGATAATGATGTTATAATCAGTATTTACACAATACTTGCAAAGCTCGCTCAACCGAATGCATCATATATCTAGCGATATGGGGTTGAAATCGAGCTGAAGAAAAATAGAAATAATAGGGATTCATTTCGCAGAAAGGGACGATATAACGTTAGATAGGGAGAGGATTGATGAAGATATACATATCTCAAATATTTAGGCAAATTAAGGGTCAATGTCACATACGGGGTTTAATTCACAGGCGCAAGAGACTCAGCTCACATCCAGTACATTTTGATTTTCCTCCATACGTTTTAACCAACCACACCAATAAACTATTCTCCTAACCTAACCTAACCTCAAGCATACTTTTACACAGAGCTCTTTCGCATACTAACACAGACGACATTGTAAACCGTTTGCGTTTTCCGTGATATGGTTGAAGATGATCGACTCTTAGCTTCGAGATGCGTGCCTGTCACTCAAGGCATCTTAGATTTGAGCTCCAATCTACTTGAGGGCTGAAATATATCTCATCTATTGCAATTTGCGATAATGATCGTACAGTGTGAATGGATATGTGATATATTTCATATACATACATACATGGACATACACGTATATCTACTGTACGCATTTGTAACGTATGATAGACATATCTCAACCAAAGAAGACTCCAAGGAAAGAGGTGATGCTGGATGGCTCTTGAATTTTAGTTCACATTTGCAAAACAAGCAAGTGGAATTTAGTCACACCGTTACTCGTTTATATTTCGATGTTACTTTTGC
>NC_087213.1:23605829-23650829 GCF_015104395.2 Macrobrachium nipponense | reverse complement strand
TAATTTGCGTAGTGTTTCGCGCGTTTTAATTTGCGTAGCGTTCGTTCGCGCGTTTTAATTTCCGTAGTGTTTCGCGCGTTTTAATTTCCGTAGTGTTTCGTGCGTTTTAATTTGTAGCGTTTCACGCGTTTTATTTTCCGTAGTGTTCGCGCGTTTTAATTTGCGTAGCGTTCGTTCGCGCGTTTTAATTTGCATAGTGTTTCGCGCGTTTTAATTTGCCTAGTGTTCGTTCGCGCGTTAGATCCGCGTTTTATTTCGTTTAAGCCGGGATTAATCTTCGCTGGCTTTTACGAAAACGTCCTTAATTTCTGATTGCCTTCCTTCTAGATATGGGATTCATTGAAACGTTTCTCTATCGACCGAGAGATACTTTGACATTTACTTGCAAAGTTGCAAAATAAGAATATAATACAATACTCGTGATTCCGATATATCGATTATATCCAAATCATATCTATCATGTACAAAAAGGGCAGTTATAAATCGAAAGCTGATTATTTTTACGTATTTATATTTCATTAAATACGAGTATGCAACTCAGATATTAAATAGACAACGATTATATATCTAGAGTTTATTATGTTTATGATTTTCTATTTTTATCAAATGGGAGCATTGAAGTTATTAAATAGACTACATTTACATAACCTGAGTTTATTTATGTCCATGATTTTCAATTTTTTTTTATTAAATGGGAGTATTTAACTCAGTCATCAAATAGACTACATTTATATAACCTGAGTTTGATTATGTACATACTTTTCTAATTTTTATATTAAATGGAAGCATTTAACTCATTTAACAAACAGACTACTTTTACATAACCTGAGTTTATTTAGGTCCATACTTTTCTAATTTTTTATTAAATGGGAGCATTAAACTCAGTTATCAAACAGACAACATATATACAAATCCAGGGCTCCAAGAATATTCCTCATAAGGTCACCGTTTCACTTCGAATAAAGCGCGACCCCGACCTTTAATTTGACGTTACCCGTCGGGACCTTGTTTCCCAGAATGCATTTGGAGAGAGGAAACTGTTGAATGGACGCCATTTAATCCACCCGATCGAAGTTCTAATAAGAATCCAGATAACTGGATTATTCGGTTCATTAGAGCGAATCACGTAACCCTGTCAACTACTAGTCGCTATTTGGTTTCTTCTTCTTCTTCTTCTTCTTCTTCTTTTTAATTATATGTCTTATTAAACGTAATTGCTGCCTCAGCTCCATTAACTTTGTAGAGGTTCTTCTCTATTTTCCTAATCATTGTGTTCTCATTGTTGCTTTAAAACTGGTGAGCAATGCACCGAAGGTTGGCATGTCTCAAATAGGTAATTATCAAAGTCGACACTAATTTTATTAAAATGCCGGAGGCGGTCGTCAAATTTTCAGGATATATACCATAGAGTTTATCAAGGATAACGTGCAATTCTATTCCTTTCATTGGGCTGCGACGTTTCGCCTGGAGCTTCAGACATCAATAATGATAATAATAATAATAATAATAATAATAATAATAATAATAATAATAATAATAATAATAATAATAATAATAAGTAACAGAGAGGACGGAATGGGTAGAAAAGATTAGACAATGGATGGAGCCAGATACAAAGAGAACAAAGATCCCCTCCTTGAAAGCCTACAACACAAGAAATTAAAGGAGAAAACAAGTGAGGTCAATGAAATAATGGGCATAATACACACCACCAGTATCACAGAAACAAATAACTTGGCATATGCAGGAGCAAGATTAGTAGCAGAACTGATGGGGATTCGAACACCAACACCACCAGCACAACCAACCCAACAGAAACCAAAACAGCATCCTCCTTGGAAAAGGCGCCTGGAAAAGCAAATCATGGTGATGAGATCTGACTCCAGTAAACTGAAAGAGATGGCAAAAAAAAGGCTAAGAAGCAAGAAAACAAGGGAGGAACTCAACGAGAAATACAAAGTACACGATAGGGAACTAAACAACACAATAGAGGATGTAAAACAGAGGTTTAAGGCCAAAGCACATGAGATCCAACGGTACATGAACAGGAATAAGGGATACCAACAGAACAAACTATTCGGAACCAACCAGAAAAGACTATACAGCCAACTAAGAGGGGAAGACAACCACCAAGAAATTCCTGAAGCCGAACCAAGTAAGAGACTCTGGGAAAACATATGGAGCAATCCGGTATCACACAACAAACATGCAACATGGCTCCAGGAAGTCAAGGAAGAAGAAAGAAACAGGGAGAATAAAACAAGATTCACAGAGATCACGACAGACACAGTCAGACACCAACTAAAGAAAATGTCAGGTCCCGATGAAGTCCATGGATACTGGCTCAAAAACTTCAAGGCCCTACACCCACGAATAGCAGAACAACTCCAGCATTGTATCTCAAATCACCATGCACCCAAATGGATGACCACAGGAAGAACATCCTTAGTACAAAAAGACAAGAGTAAGGGAAATATAGCCAGTAACTACAGGCCTATCACCTGCCTACCAATAATGTGGAAGTTACTAACAGGTATCATCAGTGAAAGGCTATACAATTACCTAGAGGAGGCAAACACCATCCCCCACCAACAGAAAGGCTGCAGAAGGCAGTGTAGGGGCACTAAAGACCAGCTCCTGATAGACAAAATGGTAATGAAGAACAGTAGGAGAAGGAAAACCAACCTAAGCATGGCATGGATAGACTATAAGAAAGCTTTCGACATGATACCGCACACATGGCTAATAGAATGCCTGAAAATATAATGGGCAGAGGAAAACATCATCAGCTTCCTCAAAAATACAATGTGCAACTAGAATACAATACTTACAAGCTCTGGAATAAGACTAGCAGAGGTTAAAATCAAGAGAGGGATCTTCCAGGGCGACTCACTGTCCCCACTGCTCTACGTAGTAGCCATGATTCCCATGACAAAAGTACTACAGAAGAGGGATGCCGGGTACCAACTCAAGAAAAGAGGCAACAGAATCAACCATCTGATGTTCATGGACGACATCAAGCTGTATGGTAAGAGCATCAAGGAAATAGATACCCTAATCCAGACTGTAAGGATTGTATCTGGGGACATCAGGATGGAGTTTGGAATAGAAAAATGCGCCTTATTCAACATACAAAAAGGCAAAGTAACGAGAACTGAAGGGATAAAGCTACCAGATGGGAGCAGCATCAAACACATAGATGAGACTGGATACAAATACCTGGGAATAATGGAAGGAGGGGATATAAAACACCAAGAGATGAAGGACACGACCAGGAAAGAATATATGCAGAGACTCAAGGCGATACTCAAGTCAAAACTCAACGCCGGAAATATGATAAAAGCCATAAACACATGGGCAGTGCCAGTAATCAGATACAGCGCAGGAATAGTGGAATGGTCAAAGGCAGAACTCCGCAGCATAGATCAGAAAACCAGGAAACATATGACAATACACAAAGCACTACAGCCAAGAGCAAATACAGACAGACTATACATAACACGAAAGGAAGGAGGGAGAGGACTACTAAGTATAGAGGACTGCATCAACATCGAGAACAGAGCACTGGGGCAATATCTGAAAACCAGTGAAGAAGAGTGGCTAAAGAGTGCATGGGAAGAAGGACTAATAAAAGTAGACGAAGACCCAGAAATATACAGAGATAGGAGAATAACAGACAGAACAGAGGACTGGCACAACAAACCAATGCACGGACAATACATGAGACAGACTAAAGAACTAGCCAGCGATGACACATGGCAGTGGCTACAGAGGGGAGAGCTAAAGAAGGAAACTAAAGGAATGATAACAGCGGCACAAGATCAGGCCCTAAGAACCAGATATGTTCAAAGAACGATAGACGGAAATAACATCTCTCCCATATGTAGGAAGTGCAATACAAAAAATGAAACCATAAAACACATAGCAAGCGAATCCCCGGCACTTGCACAGAACCAGTACAAAAAGAGGCATGATTCAGTGGCAAAAGCCCTCCACTGGAGCCTGTGCAAGAAACATCAGCTACCTTGCAGTAATAAGTGGTACGAGCACCAACCAGAGGGAGTGATAGAAAACGATCAGGCAAAGATCCTCTGGGACTATGGTATCAGAACGGATAGGGTGATACGTGCAAATAGACCAGACGTGACGTTGATTGACAAAGTCAAGAAGAAAGTATCACTCATTGATGTCGCAATACCATGGGACACCAGAGTTGAAGAGAAAGAGAGGGAAAAAATGGATAAGTATCAAGATCTGAAAATCGAAATAAGAAGGATATGGGATATGCCAGTGGAAATCGTACCCATAATCATAGGAGCAGTAGGCACGATCCCAAGATCCCTGAAAAGGAATCTAGAAAGACTAGAGGCTGAAGTATCTCCAGGACTGATGCAGAAGAGTGTGATCCTAGAAACGGCGCACATAGTAAGAAAAGTTATGGACTCCTAAGGAGGCAGGATGCAACCCGGAACCCCACACTATAAATACCACCCAGTCGAATTGGAGGACTGTGATAGAGAAAAAAAAATTGTTATTATTATTATTATGATTATTATTATCATTATTATTATTATTATTATTATTATTATTATTATTATTATTATTATTATTATTATTATTATTATTTGTCAAAAATATTTTATATATTTTGCTTGTATCTCTCTGATGTGTATAGAAACTATTATTATTATTATTATCATTATTATTACAATTATTACTTGCTAAAAGCCCCTCTCTTAGGCAAATACTATGAAAGAGAATGGCAGAATTAAGCGAGTTGATTTTATATAAAATTTTTCCTATTTTTCTTATAAACCTCTTCTCTGGCTCGGTGATGTTTCTGAGTAACTGGCCAATATTCATATTGGTAATTTCTAAATATTATAAAAATGCTGAAGGTGGTGTTCTACTTTATTAAAACAGGATTCTACTATGCTGGTGTTAACAGCATAGGGCCCGAGACCCTATGCTGTTAACACCAGTATAGCAGAATCCTGTTTTAATAGAATAGAATACCACCTTCAGCATTTTTATAGTTTTTAGAAATTCCCTATATATATGCACATTGGCAAGTTACTCAAAAACATCGCTGAGCCAGAGAAGCGAGTAATAGTGTTATTACTATTATCGTTGGAGGGCCAAATCCACAGTGATGTAGATGTACATATATTTGATAAATCTGTAAAGATTTACCTTTAAATATATGTACATATATATAACTGGTAATTTGTTTGTCCGTTTCAAGACTCATGCTAATAATATATGAGCATTCCTCGTTTATTAGTACTAGCAGACATAACGCCCATTATACATAGAAATATTGTCCGTTTTAACGCCAGGAGTCGCTTCGACGGTTGCTGTGAGACATAACGCCCATTAGGGGGTGGGGGTGGGGGTGGGTGGAACCCCATTATAAACCATCTTAGGGGTCCCCACTATAACCCTGCCAAGTTTCACGCCCATCGGACCAGCCGTTTGGCCGCGATTGAATGACAAACGGACGGACGGACAGACATAACGCCCTTTAATATACGATTATTATTATTTACCGGATTTAATCTTCAATTTCCAAGGACAGAAATGCCAGCACATCGCATGATAAAACATCCGAGCGCATCCGGGAAGATCTTTAAGACACCAGACGTGATGACATTCAGGAGAACAAGACTTGGAAATGTTAAACGCGGCATTCAGATAAAGGATGGTCCATGACTCGTTTTGGCAAAGACGATGTTCCAGATTTCCCACCGAGATTTGTGGTCATCCTGACGTATTGGCCGAGAAGCTTTGGCGACATCAGAGGCTGTATAGGAAAGTGATAGAAATGTTCGCGTCAACTGCACGAAGGCTGTCTGTCGTTCGGGGATTTAGTACAAGGTTTGGTTCATCATTCATTTACGCGTAACAATGCTGCGTGGAATATATATATATATATATATATATATATATATATATATATATATATATAATATATATATATATTGTATATATGTATATATATACATACATACATACATATATATATATATATATATATATATATATATATATACACATACATACCGATGATAAACTAACAATAAAAGGTGAGTGTTAGTAAGTCACTGGGGGTGGCTCGTACGATACGAAGCTACCCGCTCATATACGTCTCGGTTTTCGCTCGAACCATTTTGTTTCTCTAGACATATTTTATACATAACTGCAAAATCCCTTACCTAGAAAGAAGCGTGAAATATTTTAAGATAAAATACACTCGGGAATTTCAAGTTTTCTCTCATCAATAAGCCGATATTTCCGGTATTCAAGGAAAGGGTCGCATTTCGTTCTCACCTGTCTGTCTGTCTGTCTGTCTGTCTGTCTGTATACATTATATAATGATACATCGATAAATAATTTCTTTATAAGGAATTTTAAAACAAACTGATTCTTTGGTAGGAAATCACATCCCAAACTTTCCTCTTTTAACTCAAAGCGACATAATAATTCAATAAAGAACAAAATCATAGTAGTAACAAAAACAAGGCATAATCCGACCTCCAGCTTACTCGGAACGCTTGCAAGGTTTCCCCTCAACGCGTAAGTTGTAAACGCGCTAAAATCTACGGTCAGATAAAACCTGGTTTCACCAACGAAAATTGAAAGAAATACGCTATATTTTATTAAGAAATAATTGTTCTGTACCGTTCAACATGCACATTATTAATTTTTTACGTTTTCATTCTAATAAATAGATCATAAATATCCTATCCTGAAATTCCTTTGTCTTTAATTCAACGCTAAAACACCTTTTTCAGACCCTTTTAGGCTCTGCCATAGACCTTTCCTACCCCCCAAAAACAAGAACAACAACAACAGTGTAGTTTGTAGGCTTCCTCTCCGAGTAAGTAAAAACAATAAGAGGAAAAAGAGATAAGACCCTCGAGAGGGGTTCTTACCACATTAAATGTGAGGGGGGAATTCAGCCCCGCCCCCCCCCCCCCTATCAACTAGAACAACACAACAGGGTTGTTTGTAGGTTTACTCCCCGAGTAAGTGAAAAAGTAATAGGAAAAAAAGGTAGACCTTCCAGAGGTATCCTAGCACATTGAAAGGTGATGGGGGAATTCAGCCCCTACCACCCCCGCCCTTTCCTACCCCCTCCCCAACAAGAACAACAACAACAACGACAACAGGGTAGTTTGTAGGCTTACTCCCCGAGTAAAAAAAAAAAAAAAAACTCGAGAGGTATCTTTACACATTAAAATGTGAGGGGGTTAATTCAGCACCCCGTCCACCCCGGCCCCAGACGCCCCCTCTTCGGGGCCATTTCGGAGGCAGACGGAGAGTGCTCCTGACACCGAATGCTTGTCTGCCGAGGGAAAGAATGGGATCCATGAATTTCGTTTAACTGGAAATATCGCCATCTTCATAAATCGTGCCAGTGGAACGATTTATATTAGCATTAAATCACACTGCTTTGGCAATCCAGGAAGACTCGCAGGTGGAGAGAGAGAGAGAGAGAGAGAGAGAGAGACTCAAGAACTGCTTCTAAGGGCTCGTAATTATCACAGAGATTATTTATCATTACAAATGACCTGACAACCAAGAAAAATAGCAAGGACTCCATGAATGGTACTAAGAGAGATGGTCTGAATACTGTGATTATGATTATTATTAATTTTTATGAATAATATAATTCACAAACCATACATAAATCGCTTGGAGAAATGGCGCGCCCCTTTATCTGACGTAAGAGCGCGGTAAAACTGGCTAGGATAGAGTCCTCGGCGCTGAGTAGAGGACATGAATGTACGAAAGCCGCCCAAAACCAGCGTCTTTGGCGACCTATCCAAAACGACGTGACTTTTAGTCCACTATTAACACCTAGACTTATAAGCGGAATTTCTCTAATTCAATCACATTGCCACAAGTACTCATTCAAGTCATTTCAGATCAAAAGCATTTCTCGCATTATATCCCACCATTCCTTCAAGCACTTATTCGAGTCATTTTAGTATTTTGAAAATCATAAGTGACGAATATCAGCTCGGGATCCGATGCAAGAGCCCTTCGCGTTTCTTTCATTCTTCATTTGATCTGATTTTCTTCCGTGGAAACGAATTCTTGGATGACGCCCTTGAGCCATTAAAGGCCACAAAGGGTTAAAGAGGTCCAAAACTAAGCTATAGTTTACGAAGGAAATCACGACAGACGTTGGCGAAGTGAAGGTGACGAGTAGAAAAGCTCAAAGATCTTATACATGCGCTGGTGACTGGATCACATTGTTGGAAGAATATGTTTGCAAAGGTACATTTTCTTTGTTGTTTTGTAATAACTAATCCATAAGTGATTACAGTAAGTCTTATGTCGCTACATCTTCAACCTTTCAATGGCAATATTTCTGTGAGAAAAGTCCACCCAGACAAGTGTTTCTTAACCTGGGGTACCTGTATTGTTTGTTTGTTTGTTTGTATGGTGTTTTTACGTTGCATGGAACGAGTGGTTATTCAGCAACGGGACCAACGGCTTTACGTGACTTCCGAACCACGCCGAGAGAGAACTTCTTTCACCAGAAATACACATCTCTCACTCCTCATTGGAATAGCCGAGGTGGGACGCCAACATCATTCCAACCACGCCAATGAGGCCAAATGGTACGAAACCTTACAGCTGGGGTACCTGTACTCCCAACGGGTACGAGACATTAAACGTGGGGTTCCTGTTCTCCCAAGGGGCACGAAACCCTAAATCTGGAGGTACGAGACATGATAGCCGGTGCAATGTATTTACATTGGATGGGTGTACGAGAATTTTTCTGAGATATCAAGGGGCACGGTATGGAAATTTCGACTCTCGGAAGAAGAAGTATTTCACGCACATCTCACACAAAGTCAAAATTCATTTTCAGAATAAAAGCAAATGCCGATGCTGTTGGGAGAGGTGTTATTGGATAGACGCTCAATAAATTCTGTTTCCTGTCAAAAAGGATATTCAGATGAAAAAAATAAGTTCACTCTAAAAATGTTTGTGATATGGCTTCCGGCAAAAGCGTCCTCAAATATAGGTCACTGAAATTAAAATCTCGTTAAAAAAAGAAAAAAAATGAAACATATATTGCCCCCGCTGGCTGCGACAAATTTGGCGAAAATGAAAAAAAAATGTATTATTTTTCCAAGTTAAATCTTTCTAAATAAACAAATATTGAGCACCGAGGTCGCGGAAAACGAAATAAGAATAATGTTTGAGTATAACACATGAATATTTTGAAGTTACCGGGAGGGTAATTTAAACAAAACAAAAAAAATAAATAAATACAAATAAGGTAAATGGTATGTAGTGACAATTATTTATAAAAATTGTTGCTTAAAATAAACGAAAAAATTCTAGTACCAAACTTAGAGCAACAAAACAAAACTACAAATGGCATCACTTGTGACTGATTTATTTCGTCCGTGGGAATTCTTGATTCAGACAGGTATTCAACGTGATTGATTTCCCTCCACTTCCAGAGAAAAAGGATTTTTAATCAATCCATTCTGCTGCACACTCTTATAACGTTGAAGGTGAACATTCCTGCCAAACCTGTCTGTCTGTCTGTCTGATCTGTTTATGTTCGAACTGACAAAGTTTTCGGGCAAGACGAAACTTATTCCATAAAACCAACAACAATTCATCATTTTTGATCGTTCCGAATTCGACAACGTTTTGACTCGTGAAATTTCCATTAGACATCTGAGTTTCTTCGGTGGGAGCTGGAAGAAGAGGAGACAGTTAATCCCAAGCGCAGAAAAAAAAAGAAAAAATAGGGAATCCTAAAATCCGTTCAAAATTGTCTCGTGGAAAAAAAGCATCGAAGACTTTTCTTTTGAAATCTACAACTACAGATTTCTCTCTCTCTCTCTCTCTCTCTCTCTCTCTCTCTCTCTCTCTCTCTCTCTCTCTCTCATATATATATATATATATATATATATATATATATATATATATATATATATATATATATATATATAACATACATACACACAATAGACACACACGTACACACACACACACACACACACACACACACATATATATATATATATATATATATATATATATATATATATATATATTATATATATATACATATATACATATATATACATACATACATACATACAAAGAGACGTTCAAACAGCTAAGTTAATAGTTTCATGTCCCATCTATACACGATCCACATCTTCATTTTGCCTACGGCTCTATAAGGAGAGAGAGAGAGAGAGAGAGAGAGAGAGAGATGATTAGCAAATATCGACTTTTAGTATACATGAGAACACAACCCTCACGATGAAAATGCCTCTTTCTCCCCCACCCCCTGGGCCACCCCCTACTCTCTCATCTCTCTTCTGGTGCTCTCTCTCTCTCATAACTTGATCATCTCTCGGTCACATTCTCGTCTCTCTCTCTCTCTCTCTCTCATCTGCACTGTTTGTAAGTCCATAAGGCCGTGAGTGGTAGGTTGCGGAGAAGCGCTGGCAAACAGAAGAGTTAAATGAAGTAATTAGTCCCACGTGTTTCTTCGAACGGTGCCCCGTTCCGGCCATGTTCCCTGATACGTTCATTATCTACCTCATGAAATTCTAATGTCCTCATTTGTATAATTAGCGTCCCCCCGGCTGCAGATCCGTCTGCCTAGATGGAAAAGTAGTCGAGGAAATTTACGAAAGGCGATAATACTCTAGACGCTGCCCTCGCCAGAAATGGTTTATAAATATGACAGTAGGTTAATTCAGTCCATTCTAATTTTTAGGACGTCCTTGTCAAGTTATGGTTGATATTGCTATAAGTCTACGATGAGTTTGTCGCTATATATATATATATATATATATATATATATATATATATATATATATATATATATGTATATATATAGATATATATATATATATATATATATATATATATTATATATATGTATATAATTATAATAATATATATTATATATGTATATATATGTATATGAGTTTATCACATCACCGTGATTCGTATACACGCGGTAAGCTACAAATGTCCTTTAATATCTAATGCGCTCTACCTCGGAATTAATATATTTCCATGTAAGTTATCCGAAGGGGAATTTTTTGTTGTTGATAATAAATTCGTCGGCTCGTGTATATAATATATATACATATATATATATATATATATAGATATATATATATATATATATATATTATACACATATATACACATATAGTATACATCTATTAAATATTATATAGATATATAATATAATAGAATTAATAATACATGTATAATATAAAGTAAAAATTGCATTTCGTAACAGTGTGTTGGAATGAAAACATAGTAGTACCCGTCGCAAAATGGCGCGCAAGCACGTACAAACATGGCTTCCCGCACCTCAGTCGTGAAACTGTAGTAGAGTCCTTTGCGACACAAAAGAATCCTCTTCCCAACTCGATCCTTTGATCAACTCGGGACGTCTGCTGCTATACTGAGTTTCGCTTCAGCTTTGTGTGTTTGTGTGTGTGTGAAGTTTTGGGAGATGAACTTTGATGGCACAACATTGCGTCCTCGGAAGGAACTCGAAACCGTTACTCTTTCATGTTGAGCTGGTTAGCTGGTAAAGTGGTTATCGTCGTGGCATGCCACTCAGATATCGCTGGTTCGTGTCTCCCCGAAGGGGGTGAAACATTTGTGTAAATCGCTGACCATAATATTCTTTGTTCTGTTTTCGTGTTGAGCTGGTCCCTTGGCATAGTGGTTAACGTCGTGGCATGCTAATCAGATCTCGCTGGTTTGCGCCTCCCCCTGAGCGATGAGAAATCACTGGCTCTGTATCATGATCAGTTACTGCTGCAGTGTGGGGTCTGCTGTGCGAGGTTGAAACCAACATTGTTTGGAAGCTGGAATTTCAAGTCAGTGGCCCCTTCGGTGTGCTTGTTTCATGTGAATAGGTTTTATCTACTAAAATTAATAATAATAATGACAATTCTTGGTTTTATTCTGAAAATTTAAGCTCTAGGTTGATGGATTCTGCAATTTAAAGGTGCGATTTCCAAGAAATTTCAATTATTTTTCAAACATAAATTGTAAAAGCCTTTACATTCATGTGGCTCAGGGTGTGAAATAACATAGCATCCCTTTTTTTTCTACTCATTTTAACCAATAAAGAAAAATGATAAACGAGAAGAGCATTCTTCTTTCTGCTGGATGTAGTACAATGTTTCTCATACGGATGTACTAAGCATTTCTGTTATGAATGAGAGGTTCATTAACATAAACATTCTAATTACATTTACTCAATTTTAACACTTTTCTTAATAAATTAAGTTTTACAGCAATCGACTTGGCAGGTCCAGCCAACATCAACGACAGAAAGCAACAGCTTCTTTGCATACATAAACTATGTCAGGTGCAGAAGATGAACCCTGACAAATTGAACAAGCCCACAGGGGCCACTGACGCCAACATTCACAAATGAAGGAAGATTAAAAGCTTAAAACACCTTGTACCAGCTTTCTTCCTCTGCCTCACAGCCTGAATTTCAGCACCCAGGGCCCCAATAGCAATAAATAGCTTTGGTCAGAGGCATAGCTTTTTCCATTCGCATTCTCACGAGGAGCTGTTCGGCTACGAAAATGGTTCCTGTGGGAGAATTGCAGACCATTCCAGTTCTGTTCCGTCTTACACTCAAGTGTTTTGGAGACCAAAAAAATGAAAATAGGACTGAGTAATAATGCAGTTATACAATTTATCCAAGAAAACAATATTTTGATATTTAGTGTCACGGTCATCCAACAGCTATCAGAGTTTTGTGCGCTTAATATGACCTTAGCCATGAAAAGTGGGGAGATTTTATTTATCTCACTATTTTTACAGTTAAATTCACCTAAGGAAAAACTGAAGGTGAAATTACACGTCCAGTGAAAAATACAAGTGAAAAATACAAGGACGCATAATCATACCATTTGGAATTATGAAGGAACTAATTTTGCCAGGAGACATAATATCTTGTAAGTTGAACGTAACATTTTCTTGTGTGAGGACTGACTCCTCTCTCTCTCTCTCTCTCTCTCTCTCTCTCTCTCTCTCTCTCTATATATATATATATATATATATATATATATATATATATATATACGTATATATATATATATATATATATATATATATACGTATATATATATATATATATATATATATATATATACTATAGTAAGTTAGTCAATATTCTATATGACATACACAAGATGTATACACACACATATATATATATATATATATATATATATATATATATATATATATATATATATATATATTTGTGTGTATATATATCTGTGTATGTCATATAGAATATTGACTAAGTTACTATAGTGTATAATATATATATATATATATATATATATATATATATATATATATATACGTATAGTAGAGAGAGAGAGAGGAGAGAGGGAGAGAGAGATCTGTAGTTGTAGATTTCAAAAGAAAAGTATAATGCAGTTATACAATTTATCCAAGAAAAACAATATTTTGATATTTAGTGTCACGGTCATCCAACAGCTATCAGAGTTTTGTGCGCTTAATATGACCTTAGCCATGAAAAGTGGGGAGATTTTATTTATCTCACTATTTTTACAGTTAAATTCACCTAAGGAAAAAACTGAAGGTGAAATTAACAACGTCCAGTGAAAAATACAAGTGAAAAAAAATACAAGGACGCATAATCATACCATTTGGAATTATGAAGGAACTAATTTTGCCAGGAGACATAATATCTTGTAAGTTGAACGTAACATTTTCTTGTGTGAGGACTGACTCCTCTCCTCTCTCTCTCTCTCTCTCTCTCTCTCTCTATATATATATATATATATATATATATATATATATATATAATACGTATATAATATATATATATATATATATATATAACGTATATATATATATATATATATAATATACTAATAGTAAGTTAGTCAATATTCTATATGACATACAACAAGATGTATATACACACACAAATATATATATATAATATATATATATATATATATATATATATTTGTGTGTATATATATATCTTGTGTATGTCATATAGAATATTGACTAAGTTACTATAGTGTATATATATATATATATATATATATATATATATAGTACGTATAGAGAGAGAGAGAGAGAGAGAGGGAGAGAGAGATCTGTAGTTGTAGATTTCAAAAGAAAAGTCTTCGATGCTTTCTTTCCACCAGACAATTTTGAACGCATTTTAGGATTCCCTACTTTTTTTTTCTGTGCTTGGGATCAACTGCCTCCTCTTCTTCCAGCTCCCACCGAAGAAACTCAGATGTCTAATGGAAATTTCACGAGTCAAAACGTTGTCGAATTCGGAACCGAAAACTTTGTCAGTACGAACAGACAGACAGACAGGTTTGGCAGGAATATTCACCTTCAACGTTATAAGAGTGTGCAGCAGAATGGATTGATTAAAAATCCTTTTTCTCTGGAAGTGGAGGGAACTCAATCACGTTGAATACCTGTCTGAATCAAGAATTCCCACGGACGAAATAAATCAGTCACAAGCGATGCCATTTGTGGTTTTGTTTTGTTGCTCTAAATTTGGTACTAGAATTTAATCGTTTATTTTAAGCAACAATTTTTATAAATAATTGTCACTACATACCATTTACCTTATTTGTATTTATTTATTTTTTGTTTTGTTTAAATTACCCTCCCGGTAACTTGTGTTCGTTCGAAATATCGTTCAAAATATTCATGTTATTCTCAAACAATATTCTTATTTCGTTTTCCGCGACCTCGGTGCTCAATATTTGTTTATTTAGAAAGATTTGACTTGGAAAAATAAAACATTTTTTTCATTTTCGCCCAATTTGTGGCAGCCATCGGGGGCAATATATCATTCATTTTTTTTTTTCTTTTTTTAACGAGATTTTAATTTCAGTGACCTATATTTGAGGACGCTTTTGCCGGAAGCCATATCACAAACATTTTTAGAGTGAACTTATTTTTTTCATCTGAATATCTTTTTTGACAGGAAACAGAATTTATTGAGCGTCTATCCAATAACACCTCTCCCAACAGCATCGGCATTTGCTTTTATTCTGAAAATGCATTTTGACTTTGTGTGAGATGTGCGTGAAATACTTCTTCCGAAGAGTCGAAATTTCCATACAGTGCCCCTTGATATCTCAGAAAAATTCTCGTACACCCATCCAATGTAAATACATAGCAAACATGGTAAACATACGGTACCATTGCACCGGCTATCATGTCTCGTACCTCCAGATTTAGGGTTTCGTGCCCCTTGGGGGAACAGGTACCCCAAGATGGAATAACATAAGGTGTGTTCACCGAGGGATCCGATCGCTAATTTCCCTCTCTCAGTGACGTCACTGGACCACATCGACTGGGCGATGCACTTGTCACTCCGTCAGTTGCATTGTTGCAGTTCACGATTATGGGTGTGTATTCCATATTTGGGTGCACTAATAGTTCCAGACAGAAAGGGATTTATTTTCACAGGTTCCCTAAGGACCCCGAGGTGTCCAAAGTATGGATTAATGCATGTAAAAGAAGTGATAACATTAATGTTAAGGATGCCAGGATTTGTTCTGTCCATTTCCGGACAGAAGATTACGAAAGAAATCTTCAACATGAACTGCTACCTTAACTTTACCAGAGAATTTATCACAGATTAAAGAAAACCGCAGTTCCATCTTTAAATTTATCTGTTAAGGACGTAAAGTCAGGTATGGTTTAACAATTTGTTTACAATTTGTTTGCAATTTTTAGTGACATATCTTCAGTTGATAAGTAGCCTGGACTAAATTCTTGAAATGAAGTACTAGATTAGATTAGGCCTAGCCTATGCAATGAATGAAGAAATTATCTGATTAAGGCCATACAATTTTTTTTCTCTTATACTTTCATTTTATGAATGTAAAATTGTTCGAACAGGTGATTAGACCTATGCGTAGTGACGTACTTCTGAGTACGTCTTCCTGTGCAGACAATAATTAGGCCTAGATCTTTTATTTCTTACGAACCCCACTAAGGGATATCGTGGGGTCAGAGTATAGACTGAGTTCAAGTGTAGACTGAGGAATTTCTTGTTAGGTAAGTACAACATTTTAAGCAATCACGGTCATAATGTCGCTCCCAATGATGATAACATGCCATGTATGAGCAATACTAGTGTTATGGAACCAGGTAAGTCTTGGGTTTCCAAAACCTCTGAAGAAAGTGACTCCAATCATGTTGACTTAGACTCTGAATTATGTATCTCTGCTCATATCTTGATGAGAATTCCTCTGGAAGGTCTACCTAATGAGCTGGAGGAAGAAGATCCTGTAGATTTTGGAGTAGAGTCTGAAAATGGTATAGAAATTGAAGCCTTAAATTATCTGGGAGGTTATATAGCTCATAAGTACAGAAATAAATATCCTTCCTATAGGATTCCCAGAAATTGAAGGCCTAAACAACGACTGGATCTCCAAAGTGAAGATTAAAGTGTTGTTTAGGCCCAGTCCTCAATTTGTCAGTAATTGAAAGGAAATGGAATAACTCTTTTAAATCTTTTCATGGGGAACAGTTGAAACCAGGCGTTGATGGGATTACGAAATTAGTTAATATTTTCAGGGAATTAAACTTTGATGTTCCAGAGGAAGTAATGAAGTTCTTTATTAGGTGCAAAATACATTTTAGGATGAGGATATTAAATGCTGAAAGGAAGTCAGAATTTCTTAAAAAAGGTGTAAACAAAATGAAAAAAATTCTTCAGTAATTTTTGGTAAATAAAAGAACAATACGCTAATTCAATAGAAGTCTGGAAAGTTTTTTTTATATATATATTCATTCACCCTCGTTACTTTCGTTATTTGTATTCCAACAAGATTATATTCTGTATGGTAAGGTCTTAGATATCTTGATATAACTGTGTTTTAAGTGAGAGAGAGAGAGAGAGAGAGAGAGAGAGAGAGAGAGAGAGAGAGAGAGAGTATTTTCCTGTATGGAAATTGTGAACACCACCATAGCAACAAATTATTGTCAAAACATATGTAATCAATAAGTGCACCGCCCAGTCGACGCGCACCTGTGACGTCACAGTGCGGGAACCGAGCGACCGACGATCTCAACTTATGTTATTCCATCTTGAGGTACCCCACGTTTAATGTCTCGTACCCGTTGGGAGTACAGTTACCCCAAGGTTAAGGTTTCGTCCCCGTTGGGAGCACAGGTACCCCAGCTGTAAGGTTTCGTACCATTTGGCCTCAGTGGCGTGATTGGAATGATGTTGGCGTCCCACCTCGGCTATTCCATTTAAGGAGTGAGAGATGTGCATTTCTGGTGATAGAAGTTCTCTCTCGACGTGGTTCGGAAGTCACGTAAAGCCGTTGGTCCCGTTGCTGAATAACCATTGGTTCCATGCAACGTAAAAGCACCATACAAACAAACAAGCAATACAGGTACCACAGATTAAGAATTTGTCTAGGTGGACTTTTCTCTCGGAAATATTGCCATTAAAACGTTGAAGATGTAGCGACATTAAGACTTACTTTAATCACTTACGGATTAATTATTACAAAACAACAAAGAAAATGTACCTTTGCAAACATATTCTTCCAACAGTGTGACCCAGTCACCAGCGCATGTATAAGAATCCAGTCACCAGCGCATGAAAAAGATCTTTGAGCTTTTCTACTCGTCACCTTCACTTCGCCAACGTCTGTCGTGATTTCCTTCGTAAACTATAGCTTAGTTTTGGACCCCTTTAACCCTTCGTGGCTTATAACGGCTCAAGGGCAACATCCAAGAACTCGTTCCACAGATGAAAATCAGATCAAATGAAGAATGAAAGAAACGCGAAAGGCTCTTGGCAGGGTTGCCAGATTTCCAAGACTAAAAGTTGCCAATGATTGCTAAAAAGTTGCCAAAGGTTGCCAACCCCTTTTTCCACTAATAACCCTTGATAAATTTAGCCAAAAACATCCTTCCTTATATACATTTTCTCTTAGTTACCTGCGCATTTGCCATAAAATGAGAGAAAATGTAATTTCACAGGGCATTATACATAGTTGTGTTGAAACTTTTTACTAATACAAATAGTAGTTTTCGATTTGCATTTATTATCCCAGTCAAGGGCGTCATTTAGGGGGGAGGGGCTGGGGGGCATCTGTCCCCCCAAGACTCAACTTGCCCCCTCAAGCTTCAACTTGCCCCCCCCTCACGCCCCAAGCCCCGACAAGTAACAACAGCTGATTTTCCATTATTGCTACCAAAATTCAAATGTGTCATCACATTAAGTTATAACTATCTATCTATCTATTAGCTATCAGTGAGGATTGGATAAATGAACAGTAGTGGGAGTCTATAGATTTTGTTGAAATACCTTTTGTGTCAATGACAGGGCTTAAGCCTACACGTCAAATTCTTATATTTTGAGGCAATGACAGGGGATAGGCCTACGCATCAAATTCTTATATTTTGAGGCAATGACAGGGGATAGGCCTACGCATCAAATTCTTATATTTTGAGGCAATGACAGGGTATAGGCCTACACGTGAAATTCACATGTTTTGAGCCAATGATAGGGCATAGGCCTTCACGTCAAATTCTTATATTTTGAGGCAATGACAGGGTATAGGCCTACACGTGAAATTCACATGTTTTGAGGCAATGATAGGGCATAGGCCTGCGCATCAAATTCTTATATTTTGAGGCAATGTCAAGGCATAGACCTACACATAAAATTCTTATATTTTGAGACAACGACGGGTTATGGGCCTACACGTCAATTTCTTATTGCAAATGGTTTTCTACCCGTATCTGTTGGAAACAGGGTCCCTTGTTATTAATATAGTAGTTTCAAGTTGAAACTTTCAACTCCACGATATATAATGTATATGCATAAAGTGGAATGTACTCTTACACGCAAGAGCACATACACATACATGCGTGGATGGCCAAATCTTAGGACTGTCTCAGCCTTACACCACCCATCGAACTGCTTTCAATGAATACTGTACTGAAAATATATTTGCTAAAGGCATAAATTATATTGCTGTGACGAGTAAATATAAGGCTGCTGTAGCGTTTCTATGAGAATGGAGACTATGGTAGGAAGGCATCATAAGATACTTAACAAATTAGAAAAATGTATGACGGCTGAATGTTATGTATGAGATGATCCAAACCAGTCTGCGACTGCGAGTAGCCAATGAATCATTTGGTTTTGGGGCATTCTTATTGATCTCGATTACTTTTAATTAAAGCATTGCTAAATTTCAGTTAACAAGTGTAGGCAGATAATTCTTTGCGCCGATATTTTATAAATAGGTCTATGTTTATTCTGCAATGTTAGGATACCATATAAAAAAATTTCGAAGACACTACAAGCACTATAACAGCAGCAACAAAAACAAGAATAAACACAAGAACCAAAATAAAACAGTTGAATATAAGATAGGCCTATAATTAAAACGTCATAAGCTGCGTAAACCAACAAAAAGGCATTCGCCCTTATAGGTCTACGTCAATTTTTATGATCCTATTATCTCGAAAGGAGATACTATACACACAGCAATAAATCATAGTAATATCACTTACAATTTCTATGAAATCAAACAAAATATCACAGCAACTCTCCAACACAACACAACAAACGTGGCCGTGGCGGCAAAAACGTCGTTCTTAATTCTTGAATACTCAGGTCAGAGTGGAGGTTTGACCTTTGTATTGGCAAAGAAGTTAATTTCAAACTATTCTAGCTGTGATGGTAAGCGGCAAAGCAAAATTGTGGACTTTGCAGTAGAAATTTTGCAACAATCGTTCAGAAAAGCAACAATATATTTTTGATAACCGAAAGTTGCCAACAAGTTGCCAATTTCGGTAGTAGTGGCCAACCACAAAATTCTATTGTCAACCACCTCAGAAAGTTTCCAACTTTCAGGATTTTGGCACCAAAGTTGCCAACTTGGCAACCCTGACGACGGCTCCAGAAACCATGCAAATGGAGACGACTTTAAAAATGAATCAATAAAAAATGTCCTCGTCGGGGAAGTAACTAAAAGGAGAGCTGGACATTTTAATATTTCATTCACAGATGATTATGAAACAAAATAGATATTACAGAATTAAAATTAATAATTAAAAAAAAATTTTCATAAGGTTTTTTGATGACAGAAGCGTAAAATTCTTTAGTACGCACACACACACACACACACACACACACACACATATATATATATATATATATATATATATATATTATATATATATATATATATATATATATATATATATATATATATATATATATATATATATATATATATATATATATATATATATATATAGATATATATATATATATATATATATATATATATATATATATATATATATATATATGCGCATATGTTTGCGCACATATCTGTACATATACATATATATATACATATAAATACATACACACAAATATATATTTTTGTATATATGATAAAAGGCCCATAAAACACTAATTATAGGTTGCAACAATACATTTCAGATATTTTCGTCTGGGTCCCTTTTCACTGGAAAAATATTTTACCAGTGAACAGGGACACAGGCAAGCGTCTGAAATGTTTGTTGCAACGTATAATCAGTGTTCTATGAGCCTTTTATCTTCATATTGTACTACTGCATTAGAGTAATCTATATATATATATATATATATATATATATATATATATATATATATTATATATATATATATATATATATATATATATATATAATATATATATATATATATATATATATACTATATATATATATATATATACATTTAGTTGTTCTTACATAATAATGAAGCTATGCTGAATATCACCCTTCTGTGTTTGGCATATATTGGCTGCCGATGAGTGCAGTCTTATCGTCATTGTATATGTGGAGTTATACCCTTTTTCTCATGCTTGTCTGTCCGTCCGCATTTTTTTTTTTTTTTTTTTTGTCCACTCTCAGATCTTAAAAACTATTGCGGCTATAGGGCTGCAAATTTGAATGTTGATCATCCACCCTTCAGTCATCGAACATAACAAATTGCAGTTCTCTAACCTCAGTAGTTTGTATTTTATTTAATCTTCCTTGCGTTTCATTTTTAATTAATCAGAGCCACTTCTTTCTTTGTTCACTTTTTTTTTTTTTTTTTTTTTTTTTGTTTTTTTTTTTTTTTTTTTTTGCATTCCCCCATTTCGTCCCCTACATCGCCTCACTTTTACCGTTACTGTGTCATGGGCTCCCTTTCCCCCGTCTCCTTTTTGTGGGAGGAACTTCTCAGTTGTTTGTTATTGTCCTTTATCTTATCGTTTCCCTTTATCTTCCCTTCGTTCCGGTTTCCTGCAGTACTTGGGTTATCCCATCCATGGTTTCTTTTCTACGACCTTTCCTATACTTTAAAATTCTCTCTCTCTCTCTCTCTCTCTCTCTCTCTCTCTCTCTCTCTCTCTATGTATATGTAATATGCATATATAATTCACCTTCAAACTTTCAATATAATCTTATCTTAGATTCAGTAGTTGGCTTGCCACAGGATCTGGTGTGATTTATGTATGGTGACCACCACGAAGTATTGGTCATGTACACACACACACACACACACACACACACACACACATATATATATATATATATATATATATATATATAATATATATATATATATATATATATATATAATATATATATATATAGCGAGAGAGAGAGAGAGAGAGAGAGGAGAGAGAGAGACTTGTGTTTATATAATTGGAAATCTAGTAAAATTAACTTCTCTTTTATCTGTTCAAGGTGCTTGTTTATAAGCTTTCATGGATACAAGGACTTCCCTGTGTTTAAGAGTTTTTTTTTTTTTTTTCATTTGAAAGACAAAGTATTTAATCCTTGGTCGTTCAAGAGCAAAAACTAATGTCGTGTGTGCGCGTGTGTCTGTCAGCAGTAGCCAAACAAATATTCACTGGATTCAAGCTGCATATTATTTGTATACCTCAAAAATTCTCGTACGTAATGGGCATATTGAAATAATTGGTTGTGAGAGATGCTTACCCAAATTGTTCCTTTTTTTATAGTTTCGTTAACCAGCCGATAAAAAAAAATTTTAAAAATAACAAAAAAAAAAAAAAACAGACAAAACGTTGACGTATTCAAGTTTGGATCTTTTATATTCATATCAAATTATTTGTTTTTGCTCTTATATTTAGGAATCATATACCTATCTAGGAGCATGAATATGCGCATTTTTTTTTTACATTAAAGTTGGTTCCCCCTAAACAAATTTCTCTTCATTTGTGTATTTTTTCATACGTATAATTATGCATTGTTAAATAGCTAGCAGATTAAACTGGAGATATTCTTTGGCTTATCAAAGTTTAGGCGTTCTTAATGATAGTCGTTTTAGTTATTATAATTGGTTAATGATGGTCGTTACAGTTACTTTAATTTTTTAAATTCATTTTCAGATGTACATGTTTTACAAATGACTAGTATTGGTCGATATGGTAATTTTAGAAGTACTTTTCACAGCTGATACCCGTGAGAGGATTGGCGATCATTCTTGTAGAGGAGCATTTACTCCTTGAAAGCAAGAAGGGCTCATTGTAACAGAGAGCATGAACTTATGCCTCCTGACTTTTTGGCTTTTCGCTTGAACACGTGAGTCTTGATGGCAAGAATGTGAATTGATAGTTTGCCATTTTTCTGAGTACCTTTGACGTCTCAAGTACAGCGTTACTTTAGTGGGTAGAAATCTCAATTACGCGGCACAAGCAATGTACTTTAAGGTCCACAATAATATATGAATGGTAGCGGTGTTAAAATTTTATTAAACTATGTAAAAGCTTTATAAAATGTCACTACTTCTACCATTAGTATATTATTGTGGACCTTAAAGAACATTACTTTAATGGTTAGTTTTTACAAGTAAGAAACATTAATTCTAGTTCTTTACTTTTTCCCCATTATGAATTTAGAAGTATTTATGAAGATATATCGCCATGAAATCATGCCTTGATGAGGAACCAACTATAATTTTTTATCAGTTCGTAGTAACCTGTGGTGGATCTACCACATTATTTAAATTTCATATGAGTCTGTATTATTTTTTCTTTATAGGGCAAGATTATTCCATTGTTTTGCCTTGTTAAGTATATCTTGGTTTTACTAAACCACTGAGCTGATTAACAGCTCTCCTATGGCTGGCCTGAAGGATTAGATATTTTTACGTGGCTAGGAACCAATTTGTCACCTAGCAACGGGACCTACAGCTTATTGTGAGATCCGAACTACATTATATCGAGAAATTAATTTCTATCACCAGAAAGAAATTCCTCTGATTTTGCGTTGGCCGAGCCGGGAATCGAACTTCGGACCACCGGATTGGTACCCGAGCGCGAAAACCACTCGTCCAACGCCTTGAAATTGAATAGAATTATGTTTTTAAAGGTAAGGGTAATGATCATTGTTTATTATAATGGTTTTCGAGCCGACAGTAATATTTGCAGTCATTATTACTGACGCTTTTGCCTTGTGTCTGATATGCAGTGTTTTTAAACTGTAACCTCTTGAGGGGCTAAGTACTGTGCGCTTCCACCAGGCACGATTAGCTTCAAACATCGGCTGTGGATATTTACCGCCGGGTCATAAAAATCAAACTAACGTTGTCACAACGTCTTTTAAGCTTGTGAGCATCAACGTTCATCCCAGTCACTTTTATATATAAGAAAATAAATAAAGAGACCTATGACACTTGGCGGAGTGGCATAGGCCATATGAATAATAATAAACAATTACTCTTGTCGCTCAGCTTCTGAAGAGCAGAGAGAAAGCTATCTGTTGAAGTGAAATGTATGGAAGAAGGCCAGAAAAGATATTCTGCTCTGAAAAATGAAACTGTCATTTTAAACGATTTTGTTATTATTAAAACAAAAACGTCTTTCAGTTTTCTTCTGAAGATTGAAAAAGACACCCACAAAATTACTGTGTATAAGTGTTTACTTATAATTATTTACATTTTATTTTACTCAACACTCGTTTACTTCCAGGCCCTATCTGTGGCCCTTATTCAAGAGATGCATATATATAGGTTGTCAGCCTGGGTCAATGGGCCTTGACCCAGGCTGACAACCTACGCATCTCTTGAAAAGGGGACACAGATAGGGCCTGGAAGTACGAGTGTTGAGTAAAATAAAATGTAAATACTTATAAGTAAACACGTTATACACAGTAATTTTGTGGGTATCTTTTTCAATCTTTGTTATTGCTGTTAACAAGGGCTGCAGCAAACCAGTTGTGTGAGAACGTTTGGGTCAGAATGAGAATGTCCTCAAGGGAAAGCTGCAATAAAAATGTGTTCAAAGAGAATGACTTTCATTAAATACATATTTTGCTTTTTCTTTTCTTCCATTTTCGTCACAAAAATCTCTATTTGTTTCTTTTTTCCTTTTTTTATTTGCTGTAGAAACGTTGCCGTTACCCAGTAAATCTGTTACTAAAAAAAAAAAAAAAAAAAGACAGTAACCCCATCTTTGAAAGGAATCTTTTTCTACAGTTTTTTTTTTTTGGGGGGTGGGGCCCTACGGGAGTTCATTCGACATCCGCGAACCATTGTTTGTGGGCGCATTAGAATACCGTTTCATATTTTAATCATGTTTTTTGTTGTTGTCTTTTTATTTTTTGCTCGAGACTCGAGGATTTCTGAAAGAAACGTCACGCCCTTTTCACGTTATGTCGGAAAGGGTCGTCGGTTCGCTTTTTCTCCTTTTCTCCTTCCATTTTTTTTTCGTCTGTTTCGTCTGTTTCGACCTTTTGTTTTTTTTTTTTACTTATTTACCCTCTTTTAATGTTCCGTGTGTTAATTGCATTTTGGGTCAGAATTCGTTTTTGACCCCACGGTAACTGAATCGCTTGCAGCCACCCCCCCCCCCCTCCCTCCCCCGTGTCTCTCTCTCTCTCTCTCTCTCTCTCTATATATATATATATATATATATATATATATATATATATTATGTAGGCCTAGGGTTTTTGATTAATAATATATTGTCTGTGTGTTCTCTGTGACCTATGGAATGTGAAGAACAGTGGAGAGGCGACGACCCGAGAAAGCTGATGAATGAGTTTCTATGGGTGACGTGAGATATAACTGCTTAGTTAGACAAGTCAATGTACTGAGTTCATGAACTCTTCTCAAAGTCCCTTTGTGAAACTGGTTGCAGCCAGTAATCGTGAGGTGTTAACGAACTGTGTGTTCGTATGTGCGTGTGCGCCTCTTTCTGTTAATAATGTTGAATACCCAAGTCTATGGGGGATTTTGATAGAGGCGTCTTCGAGAGGAAGGCAGAACCACGATGGCGGTGCCTAAGTGTTTTTGGAATAGTGAGTGAAATGGTCCGGTTGCTTGGGTGAGTGTTGAATTACTTTAGCCAAAGAGTGGCTTGTTACCTATTTGACATTCTTGTGTTAATATCCAATATTTAGTCTCTGATTGTTAATCTTGTGTGTGTACTTACCGGGATGTGTTCTGTGTCTTTGAAACAGACGGTTCTGGCAGAACTGGCAATGGAGGGGGACAAAGAGTTCCCAGAGGGGTGTAGACTTTTTGGTGACTAATGGTGACTACCATTACTATTAGACATATTACTGTTGGGATTTTAATAGAATTGATTCATTATTTATTCACTGTTAATAAATGTTTATTTTTGATGATGCGACTCTCTCATTTTCATTACCTGTTAGAATGGAGAAAAGAAGGTTGGAGAAAGGGAGCGAGAGGGAGAATTGAGAGAGAGAGTAGAGAGAGTTATTCCGATAGAGAGAGAGAGAGAGAGGAGTTACCGAGAGAGAGAGAGAGAGAGAGAGAGAGAGAGAGAGGCTGTGTGTAATACTGTGTATTTATTAGGGCTAGTGCCTTGTATGATAAGGCGCCCTATGAGGTAATGTTAGACTAGCGATAATCTATACGCTAAGTCGGTTGGTATTGCACTTCCATCTTCAATGGAGTGTCTGGGGTTTTGTAGATCACTTACGAAGTCGGTATTATCTTTACGACGATGTGTTAAACTCATGGTTCGGTGAGGTTCTTGTAGAAAACACTAAGTATAAAAATAGATATAATTTCTTCTGAAGTTTTACATGCTGAAGATCAGATATGATTGTACAAGTCTTCTAATAACGATAGCTTGATCGCTTCTGCCAATGATGATGGCTAATCCTATTCCTCTACATGATAAAGCTTAGGTAAAGAGGTACAGGTCTTCTAATGACGATAGCTAACTCTGTTCTGCTTGTCTACCATCTCTGTTACAAGTTATGAAGGAACAGACAGTAGTTCGAACATATGAACATACATACAATGACATAGTTTCATACGAACACACAATCAAATGAGACACGCTACAGATCACGTAGGCCGTTTGAATAATAGGTCGGGGTAGTTGTCTCAAGCAGGGAGCTTGGACTAATGTTTATAAACAATTGAATGACTACAGGTGACGGCATGTTATCTTAGCCTACATACTTATTGTATACGTCATCTTTAGCGTCTCTAGTCTGATCACATTCCTGCAAGCAATCTGGTTGACCTCTTTAGTTTTAGTATTTTATATATATATGGACTAACATTCCATATTTTTATTATGTAAACACTTACATATTGGTTTGCCTGACGTTCGTGCTACACGCTTACGAGATAAATAATGGGAAATATCCCATTACATATATATATATATATATATATATATATATATATATTATATATATATATATATATATATATATTATGTATATATCAATATATATGAAAATATATCAATTCGGTAGAGCGAATTAGATATTAAAAGACATTTGTAGCTCGAATGATTTATATGAATCACGGTGATGTGATAATTATTCACATATATATATATATATATATATATATATATATATATATATATATATATATATAACAAATTTCCTTTAATATCTAATTCCGCTCTACCTCGGAATTAATATATTTTCATATATGTTTAACCGAGGGGGAATTTATTAAGCGATAATAGAATTGGCGGCCGACAGGCGCGAACCATCGACCTCTCAATTCCAGGACTGGCAGTGGTTAAGGCTTCACTGCCAGTCCTGGCCAGTCGGCCGCCAATTCTATAATCGCTTAATAAATTCCCCCTCGGTTAAACATATATGAAAATATATTAATTCCGAGGTAGAGCGAATTAGATATTAAAGGACATTTGTAGCTCGATATATGTATATAAATCACGGTAATGTGATAGACTTATATATATATATATATATATATATATATATATATATATATATATATATATATATATATATATATATATATATACAGATGATTTTTATTTTTTTCATTAAAGAATGCTAACACTCGCTCTAGTATCTGGCGGTACACCTGAAACTATTTTTTAATCATACTCTGTTGAAGATGACATAAAATTCCTAGTGAAAGCTTGTTTTGCATTAAATGTTTATTATAATAATTATATTGAGAATACCGAGGTTATCATTACAAAGCCAAAAATTATAGCACTTTGTGAATTCAAGTCAGCATTAGTTTTTTGAGAGCAACGATTTTAGCCATCAAGCGGTACAACAAAGGCTGTGTTACAGAGGCAGAGAGAGAGAGAGAGAGAGAGAGAGAGAGCTTTATTTTCTCCATATATGCCGTGCAATATATATATCTAGAGGATGGATATATTGGCTTATTATATGAATAAAGCGGACCGAGATTTGAGTACCTGATTTGGAGTCTTATGAATGGACTGTTGGGAGGTTGAAAGGTTAAGGTTGGCGATGTTGCCTCTCTAGTTGTTGTTGGTTGTTGTTGGAGGCGTTGTTGCGCTTTGGAAAAAGGGTGTGTCACATATGCCATAACGGGTGGCGGGAGTTCCATTTTCTGGCTTCCAAAATGGCTGCTGATTGGCCATGTTGACCTGAAGGTTATGCCATATCAGAGGTTAATTACTGACAATAGTTTTTGTAGGGAGAGGTGTCTGAATAGCAATATTCTTCTGTCTGTCAGCGTTATCCTTTTATGTTAATACGGTGTGGTTATTTTGGTTATTCAAATACTTGCGCGTACACACACACGCACACACATATCTGTTGACATGAACTTAGGTCAAGCAGCGTAGTTGCTGACACGACTGAAATTAAATGTTTAGACAGTAATTTGTATGGGTAAAAGAATTTCAAGTATATTTATTGTGTTCAAGGTTTTTCCCCCCTAAAAAAGTACGTTTTCTTTTATATTTGCCAAGGCGAAAGATCGGTCAGTCTTCTGGGTTGAGAAGAGCATCGTTTCATGTTCCGTTTTTTTTTTTTTTCTTTTCTCCTTTTTTTTACGGAGGGTTCGAGGTCACGCAATTGGTCGAATCTACATAGTTTTTTGTAATGATTCTCTTCTTCTCTCTCTCTCTCTCTCTCTCTCTCTCTCTCTCTTCTTATAAATTTTACGCCTTTGACTAATGCACATAATGCACCCTATTAGACAGGTTTGTCGTAACAATATCAGAGATATCAAATGGGAAAAGTAAGGTATGTATTATGAAATAAATTTCATTCCATGATTTTAAATTTATTATTGCCTTTATATATATTTAATGTATTATTATTTTGCCTCTAGCCTCTTTTGCTATTTATTTAAACATTAGAAGCCAAGGGAGTCTAGAGGTTGTTTGTCAATAGATGACTCTGCTGTCAAGTTTTACTTTATCTTCCAGTTTGAAGATCCTTGGAGAAAAATCAGCAGAGTATTTACCTTGAGGAAAACTTGATGGAGGAAAGGCAGTCGTTTAACAACTCTCATTATATAGTGTGTGGAGCAGTTATTGGCCATAGACTTATATTAGCTGCTCATCATCATTTTTACATAATTTGGCTGTTTTTTTTTCAATGGAGAATTTATCAAGGATTTTATAACCAGCCATGGAGTGATTTAATTTCTTCGTCCCGCTCTGCGACAACGATTTACTACCTCATCAACATCGTGGATTATGTGTCTTCGCCCTTATGGGAACATGTCATCATTACCCCCACTCTTTGGACAGAAGACTACTGTATCGACTACTCAAGGATATAGCCTCTTAAACCCCGTAAGTCCTTCTATGTTTGTGGCATATTTAGCAATTTAGGTTTTTAGGTCAAAATATCTTTAATTATTTAAAGTAATTATCCAAATCTCAAATCCTATTTAAAAATTAAGGCTCTATATTCTTAAATATTTACGTGGGTTTTAAGTTTATCCACTTAATGATATTATTTTTTGTTGTAAGGTTATGTTCGTTATGGTAGTACCTTGTTTAACTTTGTAATTGTTTGAATAGGTATATCATTACATTTTTTAGCCTTACTTTAATCGTTAAAAGATGTTTAATTATATTAATGTATTTTCTTGTTGGCATGTAACCGCGTATTCAGGGTGTGATTTCCGCATTTTAGTTTGAGGTGTGATTTTCACAATTTAACTTATTTTTTACCCGTGTTTACAGTTGCTTTGCTTGCAAGGGTTATATTTCGTTATTTTTGTTATTTCACAGATTTTGTAGAGCTGGTCGGAATAGGCTGGGGGAGTAGATCCTTCCACAACAAAAAACCTTAGTGGATCTATTTCTAGTGACATTGGTGCTAGGGTCTTATTTAAACATTGAAGATCATTATATTTTTGTAAATAAATGTTAATATTTTTATTTTTGTTGTTTATTAGCCCTGTGTTCCATGTCTGCCTTCAGCATTCATTATTTTCGACAAGTATGGATTGAGGGAATATTTCCTCGGAAAAAATAAAAACTTCTTTTAGTTCAAATAATTTAAAGCTAAGATTATTTCCGGCGCAGATGGCCGTGTTGTTCAAGTTTTTCTTTTCTATCAGTCGATCAATCAGGAGAATGTAGTCCAGAACGTTTCCCTGTCATCGTCGTGTATAGATCAGAAAAAAACTTGCGATCATTAGAGAGAGAGAGAGAGAGAGAGAGAGAGAGACTAGGTCACCAATGACGTAATTAATATATAATTCTAAAGGTGATTCACTCTAGCTAGGATCAATCACCTCAGCGGCGTGGTTGGTATGGTATTAACGTCCCACCTCGGTGGTCGCGGGTTCGTTTCTCGGCCATTCCATTGAGGAGTGAGAGATGTCTATTTCTGGTGATAGAAGTTCGCTCTCGATGTAGTTCGGAAATCGCGTAAAGCCGTTGGTCCCGTTGCTGGATAACCACTGGTTCCATGCAACGTAAAAACCCCATACTAACAAACAAAAACAAACTATAACATCTTTCCTACGCTGGTGCTGCGGCGCCTGCTGGCCCCATAAGAAAGATGATTTTTTTTTCTTCACTTTCGTCAGATATATCACAGAAGTTAGGAGCGTTGAATCAGATGATTTTAAAGTGTGGTGATATACTACAGAATAAGAATTTCCTTATAGGTGGCCATACACGTACGCGACTGGCATGGGGTTTGTCCAGCCGGGAGTAGCGCCGCGCGCGCTCCAGTCCACTTGGGTATTGCCCATACACGCAGATGAAATATGCAGTGGCCGTGCTCCTTTCGAGTCCTGTAGTGTCCTGATACAGTGAGTGTGTTTTAAATCGTGACACAAAGTAAAAGGAAGATAAGTTAACTGTTATTGACGTTATTTTCCTCGAGGGCTCTTACGGTGCTTTATTCTAGTGTGTAGATATGCTTGTGGTCATTAGTGAAGTGTACTGCATGCTACGCTGACAGGTATGATATGCAAGTATTCGCTTGTTGGTACGTAAGAAGTTATGGCTATTTATATGTATTAGAATAGTGTGATGACCGTAGACCTATTCTCAGTCATAACTTTCTTTACTATCTAATTTGGTCCTCCCTTTGAAAGTGAGAGAAATAAAAAGTCTCTCTCATAAAGGTTACTGTATGACCAAAGAGCTTACCCTCACGCTGATAACGCCTACCTGTCTGTAAAAAATATCGCATTCCCTTAATATACAGGGTACCCCACAAAAAAAAGAACAAGGAATTCTAGATATACATTACGTGTATTACACGCTGTTGCTGTTGCCTGGCTCAGAGCCATTATTCCTGGCTTAATTGAACCTAACGAATGGTCATCAAAAAGTTCAGATCTCAACGTAATGGATTGTACCACGTGGAGTTTACTGCTACATCAACTTCAGTTATAGAGAACATACAATCTTTACAAAGTGTGTTGATGGAAGCCTGGAACAATATCCCGCTTGAAGTCATCCAAAGGGGGACTGGAAGTTGGCTACATCGTCTACGCCGTTGTTCAGCTGCCCACGGAAAGCATTTTGAACACCACATCTCACTTTTGTGTTTTTGTTCTGTTTTAACAATGTTTTCTGTTAACAACAACTGCTTTCTGTTTCCAACTCTGTTTCCAACAACTATTAAATTTTACCAAATTTTCCGTTTTTTTTTATTTTTTTTATTATTTTTTTTGTGGGATACCCTATAGATTGCAGTGAAGGTGTTGGCTGTTGTATAGAGTGAGAGAGAAATATTGGGGGGGGGGGGGAGATTTAAAAAAGTCATTCTCCTCTGGTGAAACGAGAGAGCTAGGGAGAGAAAGAGTAAGGAAAAGGTAGGTTAAGAGATGGAATGAAAATTGAAGGGAATGAGTAATGAAGCTGGTCTAATACTTGGAAGGAAGAGATTAAGTAATACGTACTTTTTAATAAAAGAAAGAGAGGTAGGTAGCAAGTCTCTCCCGGCCTAAGCTGCTGTCCTCAATAGTCGTCTAACAATTAGATACCAAACTTAGTGCTGAGGTTGACAAAGGTGCCCATCTGTCCCTCCGCATCAAGTTGGAGAGTCGGACGCTTTGTCCAGTTCTGAGCCAGAGAGAGAGAGAGGGGTGGGAGTTGGGGTTGGGGTTCATTTATTAAAAAAATAAAAATTTGACAAAGATTTGGTATATATTTTCTTAAGCTAAATATTGATAATCGTAGATGGAGATGCCAGATGTACCTGGCGTCCCATCTCCAGCCATTTTCATGGCGATGCGGCCCTGATGACGTCAGACACGCCCATACTACTTATGCCTTGATCTGTTATCTAAGTGATGAGTATTTCAGTCTCCCACAGTGATTGTGTCCGTCAAATAAATTTGGCAGTGGATGCAATTTGCCCTTACACTGTTTTATCTTGATTTGTTATCTTTTAGATGGACCAGTCAGTCACGCAGAGTGATAAAGATTATTGGAACATCTTTGTGAATTAAAAAAGAATTTTTTACATTGAGCTAGGGTTATTTATACTTTATTCACGTCATTAACTGGCATTCTTTTATTATGTAATAATATATAGACGAATGTACAGCGATCATCACAGCATTTGTTGATAATCCCTCTACATTGTACAGTGCTTGATTGAATGTCAAGAATTGTCCCGATATCCATTCGGAAGGGTGTCTTTGAACAGCATAGCCGAACTAATTACTTCCTCCATCGATGAGTAATAATCCTCATTTGATTTACGTGAAACTTCGTGGGAGGGGCTTCCCTTGTGTTCTGTCTAAATATTTTAAAAGGTGGAGGTCAATGAATAATTAATGTTTGGTTGTATTTTATTGCACAGGCTCTCTCTCTCTCTCTCTCTCTCTCTCTCTCTCTCTCTCTCTCTCTCTCTCTCGTGAAACCTACATTTGCGTCTCAGAAGCCTGATCAGCGAATTAGTTATCTAGTTCGTGACAAATCAATATTTCTTCAAAAGGCATACTTCCATGATGCAATGATAAGCAGAATGACCTCGATGAGGTCATCCTCAGGCTGCGGGTTGAAACAATTTATAAGATCCTTAACTCTCTCTCTCTCTCTCTCTCTCTCTGTGAGGCAGCAGTTTGAAAACAAATGATATAAAGGAAGATGAAGCAATAGATATTGATATGGCTAGCGGAAGAGTGGAAACTGGTGACTGAAAGATTTAAGTTAAACTTGGATTGTTTGTGGACTGGAATCCAAAGTTAGAAATGTATGACTGGACTATTGAGCCAAATTTTCTTTATGGAATTACATACAGAATGGATGTTGAATGCAAATACAAGAAAAGGCTGGGGCTCTTGAGGTTAGCTGTTTGTTAATACAAGTGGCACACGAATTATGGTAAGGATGATGAGTTTGGAGAGAAGGGAGGACGACTGGTTGATGCAAAGATGATTCGGAAATGAGGAGGAGGAGATGAAGCCCTAGAAAGCGTGGATGGATGGGGTCAAAGAACTGAGTGAGAGGGCCTGAATGTTCTAGATGCGCTAGATAAGTGGCGCAGTGTGTATAGGGAAGTTTGACGAGTTGCTGATGAGAAAATCTTTGTAGGTGTATGAAACGTCTAATGCTGCTGAAGATGTCTGCACAATGGGCTCATTTTCAATGCAGCAGTTGAAGTACGATTGTGAGAGTGACTCGTGTTTTTTTTCTTTAAAGAAAAACAAAATTGCTTTAATGTTAAAAATAGGTATATATACTTAGACGTAATCTCATTTTTTGTTGTGTTTAGGCTATGTTGGTGTAGTAGCTATCGAATACCCCAGTAACTTTGGAATACTGTTCTGCAGACATTGGGTCAAGATCTTTTCAGAGCTATTACATAAGGGGAATCCTTGTGCTTATAGAGATTATGTACAATCTCTCTCTCTCTCTCTCTCTCTCTCTCTCTCTCTTATACAATACAGATACGCACACACGGCTGAGTAAGGCGTTGTTAATCTTTCTGTACATTTGTACTTTCATCTCCAGATATTCTGAATAGCGAATGGCAGATATATATATATATATATATATATATATATAATATATATATATATATATATATATATATCTGCCAACTTCAAAGATATTTGAAGAGATCATGATGTCCGGTAGCGGGAAACGAACCCGCGATGCCCTAATCAATACGAGGTCACCTTGCCGACCTAACCACGAGAAGGACTGATGTTAAATTACCTAAATTATTTTTCCCCTCCAACTACTCGGGTAGAATATTAGCATCCCTTTGAATTTTTATTATTATTATTGTTCCCACTGAATATCCCAGGGTTATTTGTAGCCCATTTTCCAAACTCCCTATTCCCAGCTCCTTATTTAACATTCACCCGCTTGTTGTTTTATACACAATGTTTGATCAAAGCTGCCACAATTCCACTACTATTAAAGGGGGCTCCTCCTCATTCTTTCTGTTCCGTTTTGCTGAAGAGCAGCAGTGGGCGATGTGCGTCAAAGCATTACGTGTACTTGTGTGCGTGGTTGTGGTTATATGTCTGTCTGAGTGTGTGTCTGTGTGTGTATGTATGTGTGTGTAAGTGTGAACTAAAAGCGGCTGCCAAGCTGTGGATCTGTACGTGAATACACTTTGTGTATATATTTATGTATTTATATGATATGTATGTATATTATTATTTATATATATTATACATCAATTATATATATATATATATATGTGTGTGTGTGTGTATGTATATATATACATACATACATATAATTATGGGCCTTTAGCGATCGCAAGCGATCTCACCCCTGGGGCATCCTCGCCAATGGGGCGTCATTGAAATGAGGGTTTATTTTAGCCAGGGATGGACCCTTCCCCATTTCTCTGCTCCACCAGCTAGCCAAGAGAGATGGAATCTTCCCCCATGCCACACTGGGATCAAATATTTTGCACATACTGTATGAGGCATTGAACTTACGGGTTTTTACGCCACGCCAGAGGTTGCCACAGTGATATATGCAAGTATTGGAGCCATTATGCATTGCATAACCAATAATTTGCATATATAGAAGGCATTAAACCTACGGGTTTTTACGCCACACCAGAGGTTGCCACAGTAGTATATGCAAGTATTGGAGCCATTATATAACCCATATTTCGCATATATAGAAGCAATTGAACTTACGGGTTTTTACTCCACGTCAGAGGTTGCCAAAGTAGTATATGCAAGTATTGGAGCCATTATGCATTGAATAACCCATATTTCGCATATATAGAGGCCATTGAACTTACGGGTTTTTACTCCACGTCAGAGGTTGCCACAGTAGTATATGCAAGTATTGGAGCCATTATGCATTGAATAACCCATATTTCGCATATATAGAAGCCATTGAACTTACGGGTTTTTACGCCACGCCAGAGGTTGCCACAGTAGTTTATGCAAGTATTGGAGCCATTATGCATTGCATAACCAATATTTTGCATATATGGAAGGCATTGAACTTACGGGTTTTTACACCACGCCAAAGGTTGCCACAGTGATATATGCAAGTATTGGAGCCATTATGCATTGCATTACCAATTTTTTGCTTAAATGGAAGGCATTGAACTTACGGGTTTTTACGCCACGCCAGAGGTTGCCACAGTGGTATATGCAAGTATTGGAGCCATTATGCATTGCATTACCAATTTTTTGCATAAATGGAAGGCATTGAACTTACGGGTGTTTACGCCACGCCAGAGGTTGCCACAGTGGTATATGCAAGTATTGGAGCCATTATGCATTGCATAACCAATTTTTTGCATAAATGGAAGGCATTGAACTTACGGGTTTTTACGCCACGCCAGAGGTTGCCACAGTGGTATATGCAAATATTGGAGCCATTATGCATTGCATAACCAATTTTTTGCATAAATGGAAGGCATTGAACTTACAGGTTTTTACGCCACGCCAGATTTTGCCACAGTGGTATATGCAAGTATTGGAGCCATTATGCATTGCATAACCAATATTTTGCATATATGGAAGGCATTGAACTTACGGGTTTTTACGCCACGCCAGAGGTTGCCACAGTGGTATATGCAAGTATTGGAGCCATTTTGCATTGCATTACCAATTTTTTGCATAAATGGAAGGCATTGAACTTACGGGTTTTTACGCCACGCCAGAGGTTGCCACAGTAGTATATGCAAGTATTGGAGCCATTATGCATTGCATAACCAATATTTTGCATATATGGAAGGCATTGAACTTACGGGTTTTTACGCCACGCCAGAGGTTGCCACAGTAGTATATGCAAGTATTGGAGCCATTATGCATTGCATTACCAATTTTTTGCATAAATGGAAGGCATTGAACTTACGGGTTTTTACGCCAAGCCAGAGGTTGCCACAGTGGTATATGCAAGTATTGGAGCCATTATGCATTGCATTACCGATTTTTTGCATAAATGGAAGGCATTGAACTTACGGGTTTTTACGCCACTCCAGAGGTTGCCACAGTGGTATATGCAAGTATTGGAGCCATTATGCATTGCATTACCAATTTTTTGCATAACTGGAAGGCATTGAACTTACGGGTTTTTACGCCAAGCCAGAGGTTGCCACAGTGGTATATGCAAATATTGGAGCCATTATGCATTGCATAACCAATTTTTTGCATAAATGGAAGGTATTGAACTTACGGGTTTTTACGCCACTCCAGAGGTTGCCACAGTGGTATGTGCAAAATTTGGAGCCATTCTGCATTGCATTAAACCAATATTTTGCATGAATATGGAAGGCATTGGAACTTACGGGGTTTTTATAACGCCAACGCCAGAGGTTGCCACAGTGGTATTGCAAATGAATTGGAGGTCATTATGCATTGCATAACCAATTTTTTGCATAAATTAAGGTATGTGAACTTACCCGGGTTTTTTTAACGCCACGCAGAGGTTTTTTTGGCCACAGTGGTGAAATATTGGCAAATATTGGAGCCATTATGCATTCATAAAAACGCAATTTTTTGCACAAATGGAAGGGCTTGAACTTGACGGGTTTTTACGCCCACGCCAGAGTTTGCCACAGTGGTAATGCAAGTATTGGAGCCATATGCCTTGCAATACCCAATATTTGGGCATATTTATGGGAAGCCAATTGAACCTACGGGTTTTTACCCACGCAGAGTTGCCACAGTGGGTAATATGCAAGTATTTTGGGAGCCATATGCATTGGCCTAACCAATAATTTTGGTCGTATTAGGAGGCATTGAACGGGTTTTACGGTTTTTACCGCCACGCCAAGAGGTTGCCACGAGTGGTATTATGCAAGTATTGGAGCCATTATTGCATTGCATAACCACTATTTTGCATATTGGAGCATTGAACTTAACGGGTTTCTAACCCACGCCAGAGGTTGCAACAGTAGTATCTGCAGTATTGGAGCCATTATGCATTGCATAACCAATATTTTGCATATATGGAAGGCATTGAACTTAAGTGTTTTGTTTACGCCACGGCCAGAGGTTGCCACAGTGGTATTGCAATATTGGAGCCCTTATGGCATTGCATAACCAATTTTTTGCAATAAATGGTATCATTGAACTTACGGGTTTTTTACGCCACGCCAGAGTTGCCACAGTATTATATGCAAGTATTGGAGCCATTATTTTTCATAACCAATATTTTGCATATATGGAAGGCATTGAACTTACGGGTTTTTACGCCAGCGCCAGAGGTTGCCACAGTAGTATATGCAAGTATTGGGGAAAAAAAAAGCATTATGCATTGCATAACAATATTTTACCTATATGGAAGGCATTGAACCTTACGGTTTTTTACCACACAGAGGTTTTCCACAGTTGTATATGCAAGTTTGGAGCCTTTGCATGTCATACCAATATTGTTGCATATATGGAAGGCATTGAACTTAACGGGTTTTTTACGCCACGCCAGAGGTTTGCCACAGTGGTATCAATGCAAGTATTGGAAGGCCGCATTATGCATTATTGGCTTTATTAAACCAATTTTTATTTGCAATAAATTGGGGAATGGCAATTGTTGAACTTACGGGTTTTTAAACCCGTCCATGCCAGAGGGTTGCCACAGTGGTATTGGGATGCCAGAGTTATTGGAAGCCATTTGCATTGCCAATTACGCAATTTTTTGGCATAAATGGAAGGCATTTGAACTTACGGGTTTTTTACGCCATGCCAGAGGTTGCCACAGTGAGTTATATGGCAAGTATTGGACCACCATTATGCATTGCATAACCAAGTATTTTTTGCATAAATGGAAGGCATTTGAACCTTACGGGTTTTTACGGCCATGGCCAGAGGTTTGCCAACAGTGGTATATGACAAGAATATTGGCAGCCCATTATGCGTTGCTAAACCAATTTTTTATTTTGCATAAATGGAATAGGCATTTTGAACTTAACGGGGTTTTTTTAACGCCATGCCAAGGAGGTTTGCCACCAGGGCTGGTATTGCAAAGTATTGGGAGCCATTATGCATTGCATAACCAATTTTTTATTTTTGCAGATAAAATGGAAGGCATTGAACTTAACGGGTTTTTCTACCCACCCGCCAAGAGGTTTGCCACATGTTAGGTAATATGCAAGTATTGGAGCCATTATGTCATTGCATAACCCAAATTTTTATTTTGCATATATGGAAGGCCATTGAACTTACGGGGTTTTTTACGCCACGCCAGAGGTTGCCACAGTAGTATATGCAAGTATTGGAGCCAATTATGCATTGGCATTAACCAAATATTTTGCATATATGGAAGGCATTGAAACTTACGGGTTTTTTCTACGACCAACGCCAAGGAGGTTGGCCACAGTAAGTTTATATGCAAGTTATTGGGAAGCCATTATGCATTGACATAACCAATTTTTTGGCATAAATATGGAAGGCATTGAACTTAAGTGGGTTTTTTAACGCCACGCCAGAGGTTTTTGCCACAGGTAAGTATAATGCAAGTATTGGAGCCATTATGCCATTGCAAATAACCAATATTTTGCCAATATATGGAAGGCATTGGGAAACTTACCGGGTTTTTGTTTTTACGCCACGCCAGAGGTTGCCTCAGTGGTGGTATATGCAAATATTGGAGCCATTTATGCATTGCAAATAAACCAAATTTTTTGCATAAATAAATGGTAAGGCATTGAACTTACGGGTTTTGTACGCCAACGCCAGAGGGTTCCTGCCACAAGTATAGTTATATGCAAGTAATTTGAGCCATTATGCTTTGCAATAACCAATATTTTGCATATATGGAATAGGGCATTGAAACTTTCACGGGTTTTTTTTACGCCACGACCAGAGGTTGCCACAGTAGTATATGCAAGTATTGGAGCCCATTATGCATTGCATAACCAATATTTTACATATATGGAAGGCATTGAACTTGTACGGGTTTTTACGCCACGCCAGAGGTTGGTGCCACAGTGGCGTATATTGCAAGTATTGGAGGCCATTAATGGCATTGGCATAACCAATAATTTTGCATATATGGAAAGGCATTGAAAAACTTACGGGTTTTTACGCCACCCCCGCCAGAGGTTGGCCACAGTAGTAGTATTGCAAAGTATTGGAGCCATTGTGCATTGCATAACCAATTTTTTGCATAAATGGAAGGCATTGAACTTACGGGTTTTTACGCCACGCCAGAGGTTGCCACAGTAGTATATGCAAGTATTGGAGCCATTATGCATTGCATAACCAATATTTTGCATATATGGAAGGCATTGAACTTACGGGTTTTTACGCCACGCCAGAGGTTGCCACAGTGGTATATGCAAGTATTGGAGCCATTATGCATTGCATAACCAATTTTTTGCAAAAATGGAAGGCATTGAACTTACGGGTTTTTACGCCACGCCAGAGGTTGCCACAGTGGTATATGCAAGTATTGGAGCCATTATGCATTGCATAACCAATATTTTGCATAAATGGAAGGCATTGAACTTACGGGTTTTTACGCCACGCCAGTTGCACAGTAGTAATGCAAGTATTGGAGCCTTTGCTTGCTAACAATGCACGGAAGGCATTGACTTACGGGTTAGCCACGAGTTGCCACAGTAGTATATGCAAGTATTGGAGCCATTATGCATTGCATAACCAATATTTTGCATATATCGAAGGCATTGAACTTACGGGTTTTTACGCCACGCCAGAGGTTGCCACAGTGGTATATGCAAGTATTGGAGCCATTATGCATTGCATAACCAATTTTTTGCATAAATGGAAGGCATTGAACTTACGGGTTTTTACGCCACGCCAGAGGTTGCCACAGTAGTATATGCAAGTATTGGAGCCATTATGCATTGCATAACCAATATTTTGCATATATGGAAGGCATTGAACTTACGGGTTTTTACGCCACGCCAGAGGTTGCCACAGTAGTATATGCAAGTATTGGAGCCATTATGCATTGCATAACCCATATTTCGCATATATAGAAGGCATTGAACTTACGGGTTCTTACGCCACGCCAGAGGTTGCCACAACAGTATATGCAAAAGATGGGATTTAACATGCATTACATAACCCAATTCACATATGAAGTAGAAGGCATTAACTTAGGGTTTTGACGCCACACCAGAGGTTGCTTTCCACTCATAGGTGATTTGGTATCGATACCTATTCCAGAGGGTATCATTTGGCGGGAGAGGGGGTGCCCTGTGGCCCTCCGAACAGCTGATTGCTCCCATCCTGAGAGCTTGTCCTCCAGCCTCCAAACAGCTGTTAGCTCTCATCCTGAGAGCTTGTCCTCCTTCCTCCGAATAACTGTTGGCTCCCATCCTGAGAACTGTTCCTCCTTCCTCCGAATAACTGTTCGCTTTCATCCTGAGAGTTGGTGCTCCTGTCTTTGTCAAGAAGACGAGAGAATCGCCAGGGAAGCCTGTTGAAAAGACCAATCACAACGCTTGTCTTCACAACTACAAAGAAACAGCCCATGTGAAGGCTTTCGACTGGTCTCCAGTTGATGATGCTGCATCATGCTCCAGAGGCAGTGCGATTTTCTTGGCCCATTCGATGGTTTTGATTGCAGGATGGGTATGTAGGAGGTAGGGGGACCTCCCGTTGCTGGTTGCTGCCGGGGGGAGCAGCAGTGAACACCCATTTTTCAATCAATCCAGCGAATGGGCCAAGAAGATCGCAATGCCTCTGGAACACGATGCAGCAGCATCGCCTGGTGACAAGTCAAAATCCTTCACAATTTTGGTTAATCACAGGCTGTTTCTTCTGTTTGTTCCTTACTAGTTTCCTTTACTTTTCGACCTCTTCGTTGTCCTTCCAGGTTTCTTCTTCTTTACTTTCATTGCCTTCTGAGGATCTTGAAACACTTCAGCTGCTAGGTCCTTGATGAACTCCCTGACTGCGTCGTATTCTCCTCTTTCATCAGCATCGCATAGGAGATCATTAGCATAGTTGACCTTCTGCATGATGATAGTTTATCATCGGTATATATATATATATATATATATATATATATATATATATATATATATCATTCATTTACACGTAACAATGCTGCGTGGAATATATATATATATATATATATATATATATATATATATATATATATATATATTATATATTCCACGCAGCATTGTTACGCGTAAGTGAATGATGAACCAAACCTTGTACTAAGTCCCCGAACGATAGACAGCCTTCGTGTAGCTGACGCAAACATTCTCATCACTTTCCTATACTGCCTTTGATGTCGCCAGAGCTTCTCGGCAAATACGTCAGGATGACCACAAATCTCGGTGGGAAATCTGGAACATCGTCTTTGCCAAAATGAATCATGGACCATCCTTTATCTGAATGCCCCGTTTGACATTTCCCAGTCTTGTTTTCGTGAATGCCATCACGTCTGGTGTCTTAAAGATTTTCCCGGATGCGCTCGGATGTTTTATCATGCGATGTGCTGGCATTTCTGTCCTTGGAAATTGAAGACTAAATCCGGTAAATAATAATAATCGTATATTAAAGGGCGTTTTGCCTGTCCGTCCGTCCGTCTGTCATTCAATCGCGGCCAAACTACTGGTCCGATGGGCATGAAACTTGACAGGGTTATAGTGGGGGACCCCTAAGATGGTTTATAATGGGATTCCATCTTACCTCCCCCACCCCCACCCCCACCCCTAATGGGCGTTATGTCTTACAGCAACCGTCGAACCAACTCCTGGCGTTAAAACGGAGAATATTTCTATGTATAATGGGCGTTATGTCTACTAGTACTAATAATTGAGGAATGCTCATATAGTAGCATGAGTTTTGAAATGGAGAAACAAATGACCAGTTATGTATATGTACATATATTTAAAGGTAAATCTTTACAGATTTATCAAATATATGTACATGTACATCACTGTGGATTTGACCCTCCAACGATAATAGTAATAACACTATTACTCGCTTCTCTGGCTCAGCGATGTTTTTGAGTAACTTTCCAATGTTCATATAGGGAATTTCTAAAAATGCTGAAGGTGGTATTCTATTCTATTAAAACAGGATTCTGCTATACTACTGTTAACAGCATAGGGTCTCGGGTCCAATGCTGTTAACACCAGCATAGCATAATTCGGGTTTAATAAAGTAGTACATCACCTCCAGCATTTTTATGATATTTAGAAATTACCAATATGAATATTGGCCAGTTACTCAGAAACATCACCGAGCCAGAGAAGAGGATTATAAGAAAAATAGAAAAAAAAACTATATAAAATCAACTCGCTTGATTCTGCCATTCTCTTTAATAGTATTTGCCTAAGAGAGGGTCTTTTACCAAGTAATAATAATAATGATAATAATAATAATGGCCTCTGTTTCTATACCCATCAGAGAGATACAAGCAAAATATATAAAATATTTTTGACAAATAATAATAATAATAATAATTATTATTATTATTATTATTATTATTATTATTATTATTATTATTATTATTATTATTATTATTAATGTCTGAAGTTACAGACGAAACGTCACAGCCCAACGAAAGGAATAGAATTGCACGTTATCCTTGATAAACTCTACGGTATATACCCTGAAATTTTGACTACCGCCTCCGGCATTTTAATAAAATTAAAATCGACTTTGACAATTACCTATTTGAGACATGCCAACCTTCGATGCATTGCTCACCAGTTTTTAAGCAACAATGAGAACACAATAATTATGAAATTAGAGAAGAACCTCTGTAAAGTTAATGGAGCTGAGGCAGCAATTACTTTTAATAAAACACATTATTATTAAAGAGAAGAAGAAGAAGACGAAGAAGAAGAAGAAACCAAATAGCGACTAGTAGTTGACAGGGTTACGTGATTCTCTCTAATGAACCGAATAATCCAGTTATCTGGATTCTCATTAGAGCTTCGATCGGATGGATTAAATGGCGTCCATTCAACAGTTTCCTCTCTTCAAATGCATTCTGGGAAACGAGGTCCCGACGGGTAACGTCAAATTACAGGTCGGGGTCTCGCTTCATTCGAAGTGAAACGGTGACCTTATGAGGAATATTCTTGGAGCCCTGGATTTGTATATACGTTGTCTGTTTGATAACTGAGTGTAATGCTCCCATTTAATAAAAAGTTAGAAAAGTATGGACATAAATAAACTCAGGTTATATAAATGTAGTCTATTTGATGACTGAGTTAAATACTCCCATTTAATAACAAAAAAAATTGAAAATCATGGACATAAATAAACTCAGGTTATGTAAATGTAGTCTATTTAATAACTTCAATGCTCCCATTTGATAAAAATAGAAAATCATAAACATAATAAACTCTAGATATATAATCGTTGTCTATTTAATAACTAAGTTGCATACTTGTATTTAATGAAATATAGATACGTAAAAATAATCAGCTTTCGATTTATAACTGTTCTCTTTGTACATGACAGATATGATTTGGATATAATTGAGATATCGGAATCACGAGTATTGTATTATATTCTTATTTTGCCATTTTGCAAGTAAAGGTCAAAGTATCTCTCGGCCGATAGAGAAACGTTTCAATAAATCCCATATCTAGAAGAAAGGCAATCAGAAATTAAGGACGTTTTCGTAAAAGCCAGCGAAGATTAATCCCGGCTTAAACGAAATAAAAGTGGCAGAGATTGATATCCTTCTCGCTCCGATCAAAGGCGCGAATTAAAACGTGCAAACGAACACTACACAAACCAAAACGCGCGAACAATACGCAAATTAAAACGCGCGAAGCACTATACGCAAATTAAAACTCGCGAACGAACACTACGCAAATTAAAACGCTCGAAACACTAGGTCAATTAAAACGCGTGAAACACTATGCAAATTAAAACGCACGAACGAACGCTACGCAAATTAAAACGCGCGAACACTACGCAAAATAAAGTGCGCGAAACACTACGCAAATTAAAACGCGCGAAACACTATGCAAATTAAAACGCGCGAACGAACGCTACGCAAATTAAAACGTGGGAACGAACGCTACGCAACTTAAAACGCGCTAAATACAACGCAAATTAAGACGCGCTAAACACTACGCAAATTAAAATGCGCGAAACACAACTCAAATTAAAACGTGTGAACGAACACTAGGCAAATTAAAACCTGCGAAACACTACGCAAATTAAAACGAGCGAAACGCAACGCAAATTAAAACGTGCGAACGAACACTACGCGAAAAGTGAATGGTCTCGGTATTTTCATATATCAAATATTTCCATCGAGACTTCGAGCAGGATTGCCAATGACTGCGAGTTTCCAGTTCTTCTTTTCACCTTTTTTTGTTTTTAATCCGGTGATAAGTCGATTAATTTTTATGCCTTTATCGAGGAGGTTGATTTTAACCTTCTTTTCCAATTGGTTCTATTTTCAAAGACAGGCCAGCTTTGACGTCAGTATTTTCTCATTTTTCATCAAGTTAATTGACCCAGTTACCTGCTTATTTTGGGTCTGTATAATGGGGAAATAACATAAATCTTTGGATTTTCGTTTTATATATATATCTATATTTTCCATCCCTTTGCTTACGCAAATCTCGCTTTCAAAAGTGATAATAAAAGACCATCTGATTGCAACGCCTTAATATCATTCAAATCAGTTCTGTACTCGATATTGTGCTTCATCAAATCTAATATGCAGAAATGATTGCAACCTGACTGTTAACGAGGAAAAAGTTCCTACCGATCTCAGGGTCCGAGTTCGATTCCCCGCTCTGTCAACAAAGAATCAGTGGAATTTATTTCTGGTGATAGAAAAT
>NC_087213.1:23570829-23600829 GCF_015104395.2 Macrobrachium nipponense | reverse complement strand
CTTTAATATCTAATTCGCTCTACCTCGGAATTAATATATTTTCATATATGCTTAACCGAGGGGGAAATTATTAAGCGATAATAGAATTGGCGATCGACAGGCACGAACCAGCGACCTCTCAATTCTAGGACTGGCAGTGAAGCCTTAAACCACCCCGACACCGGGGGTCGGGGTGGTTTAAGGCTTCACTGCCAGTCCTAGAATTGAGAGGTCGCTGGTTCGTGCCTGTCGATCGCCAATTCTATTATCGCTTAATAAATTCCCCCTCGGTTAAGCATATATGAAAATATATTAATTCCGAGGTAGAGCGAATTAGATATTAAAGGAAACATTTGTATATATATATATATATATATATATATATCTATATATAATAATATATATATAATACCCACTAAACCCAAAGAAACTTCAAAGCATAAAGGTGATATTAACTTCTAAATGGAAATATAACCATTAATATTTACTTTCATCGGTAAAATATAACTTATTCAGTTGCCCAAATTCTCTGCCTGAAAGCCTCTTAAAGTGTCGCCGCAGGAGAGAGAGAGAAAGAGAGAGAGAGAGAGAAGAATAATGCATCATGTTTCACTCGTTAACGAATTCCCAAATGATACACAACGAAAAAAACCTCTTGAGTAAACATCAGTAAGTAATGTCTCTCCTCGTGCTCCGGCAAATGATCCGGAATACGAACTAAGAGAGAGAGAGAGAGAGAGAGAGAGGAAGGAAAAATGATTCCCCGCAGACTTGCAAAAGAGGAGTTACTTGTCATGGAAAGCGCACACAGCATATGCGAGAGAACTTTCCACACATAAAGAATGAAATATTTTGACGTAGAATGTTATTATCGCATTTGTACATCCGACCGCCCTCAGATCTTAAAAACTACTGTGGCTAGAGGGCTGCAAATTGGTATGTTGATCATCCATCCTCCAATCATCAAAAGTACCAAATTGCAGCACTCTAGCCTCAGTAGTTCTTATTTTGTTTAAGGTCTAAGTTAGCCATAATCATACTTCTGGCAGCGTTATAGGTACCACCAACATAGGCCACCACCTTACCGAAAACTCGATTGCGCCGAAGAAACTTCGGCCCAAATTTACATGATAGTATGCGAACGATTCTAAACGCAGTCTTGTGTTAAGGTATTGATTCAGTATCTGTATAACTTTAACGATTTTTTGTAACCTACTGGGGGCTATATGCCGTCCTAACTTAGAAACAGCATTTAGTCTAACTAACTATTGTTGATCGTGATCTTATTTCCAAAAGAACATTATTATTTTGCATGAATCAGTCTTCAATACAGACGCGATTACTCAAAACTGAAATTTCATTCGTCGCATTAGCATAACGGTAAATAGACCTGAATTATTCAAACCTTTTGTGCCAGGCTGCTGGTCGTCTGCGTATAAAGTTATTGGACGAGGGTGGTGGACGACCTAAACAGAATATTTTCCATTCCTATCTCCAGAAAAATGAGCGCTTTATATCTTTATGGCGTTGGATTCGACCGCCTCCCCCTCACAATCAAAAACATTCGCGAACCTCGGTAACACTGAGCTTACTAATGGCCACATGAATATTTGCGTAAATGTCTTATCACCTGATCCTATTTCCGACTCATCATTGAGTGTTCCCATCCGTACAGTGAATTGACGCATATTTCGTTAGAACTGTTCATAGTGTGATATCAATCGAAAACTTCAAATTAATCGAAAACTTCAAATTATTCGAAAACTTCAAATTAATCGAAACCTTCAAATTAATCGAAAACTTCAAATTAATTGAAAACTTCAAATTAATCGAAAACTTCAAATTATTCAAAAACTTTAAATTATTCGAAAAATTCAAATTATTCGAAAAGTTAAAATCAATCAAAAACTTTAAAATAATCGAAAACTTAAAATTAATCGAAAACTTCGAATTATTTCGGAAACTTCAAATTAATTGAAAACCTCAAAAAGAATCGAATACTTGAACTCTACCATTTCAACGCCTTTTCCAAGTGACGAATGACTTTTCGTTCTTGTTGTGTTACTACTTATTCTGATGAGCCAGCCTTCTGGGAATGGCTGTAAGAGAGAGAGAGAGAGAGAGAGAGAGAGAGAGAGAGAGAGAGAGAGAGAGAGAGAGAGAGAGAGAGAGAGAGAGAGGGGCTAATAGTTGGTAAGTAACGATCGTGAAAGTCACAGTTAAAATTATTATCACAACAGATTCTGGCTGTTGCATATCAAGTCATATTTACTAAACTCGTTTATATCATATGAACTTAAATTAAAATAGGAAAAAAAATGTTTTATAATGAAATTCTCCTTCTATCTATCTGCATGTCCATCTCAGCCTCTTTCTCGTATGTGAGAGAGCTTTTCTGTATATGCTACGTTAAAAATGGAATGCGATCATGCAATTAGAAATGAGTTGGGAAAGAAAAAAATGCAACATGACCCAATTATTCCTAATAATTGTCTCTTCAAACGGCTCTGTTATCCAGCAATGGCCTCAATATGTAAATTTATCTCATGAAATTAATTTTCTGTATAATGACTTTAGTAGTCATTCCTTGACGCTGTTGTGTCACTGGGTACTGAATATCATGCCGGAATAAGAAGAAAAAAATAATAAATTGTGTGTTTAAATAACCTTACGTAGTGTCATTCCGCGTAATTAGTGCCTAATTAACTCTGAGCAAAGTTGTTGTAAGAGTGTTTTAAAGATTTTTATCCCTGGGAAATGTATTATATGAATTGATGCTTTATTATTATTGTAATTATTGTTATTATTGTTATTGTAAATTAAATTTTAAAGATGTTTATCCCTGGGAAATGTATTATATGAGTAGGTGCTTTATTATTACTATTATACTTATTATTATTATTATTATTATTATTATTATTATTATTATTATTATTATTATTATTATTATTATTATTATTGTAAATTAAATTTTAAAGATGTTTATCCCTAGCAATTGATGATATGAATTGGTTTATTATTATTATTATTATTATTATTATTATTATTATTATTATTATTATTATTATTATTATTATTGTTGTTGTTGTTGTTGTTGTTGTTGTTGTTGTTGTAAATTAAAAATGTTAAAAGTATTGAACACCTGTGGCTCTTATTTCTCAATAATATAGCTTCGTTACAAGGGTCCTTTGGTTCATTATTATTATTATCATTATTATTGTTGTTTTTATTATTATTAATGGGAATTACTAGTCCTAGCATGAAATATATCTTCTGTTCCTTGAATGATTCTTAAATTACCATTTTATTTGGACCCTGAGGAGGAGAAATAACATGGCGAAATGTTCACATCTGCATTTCGGTATCAACATGAAATATATTTTTGATATTTTAAAAAATGAAAATATAAATTGGAAATGATGAGGACTTAAGCTTTCAAGTGAGCTTATCATATTTCAACATAACTTATTTTCGCGTTTGGAATGTTCGATCTTTTTCCTTCTTGTTCACTTTCAGCTGTTCTGAAGACTATCAATTAGCGTTGGAAAGGAGATTTCAAAACGTGAATAAAAACTGGATCAAAATCCTCGGAAATCGAAAGGTAAATCCATTAGTGTACTGAAATACTCAGACCCGAACTTTAAAGACATTTTTTTTTTATCCGAGAACCGGATTCCAAAGTATTGAACCAAATGCGACTAATAACGCGAATAAAAAATTATTTTCATTTTTCTCTTCGTGTATCGCGATTTCCAATTAATGAGGAATCCATTTACTAAATGCGATAGAGAGAGAGATATATATACTTCTGGAAAATATCGGTTCTCGGGAAACAGTCAGGGCGATGTCTGTCTGTCTGTCTGCCCAGAAGAAGAAGAGAAAACAGGACGACTCGAAGTCGTCATGCTTTCGGAGCCCGATGGTTCCTCAGCCTTCATTGTCGGCCTCCACCAAAGCAGAGCAAATTTAGATCCTTTTTTTCCTTGTTACTTTTCCAGCGGTGCTTTGGGCGAGGGATGGAGGGAGGGGGGAGGCCCCGGACCCAATCAATGGGTGGTTGTGGAAGGAGGAGAGAAAGGATCCAATGGATTTCTTGGGCTCCGAGGAGCCTCCAATTTCCCTGGTCCCTTTGATGAAGCTTTATTGGCCCTAAATCACAGCCTCGGACATTTTCGGAGCCTCGAGGATTTGTGAGAGATATTGATGCTGGGAGAGAGGAAGTTTCAGGCGTAAACATATATACGTTGTAACCAGAGAGAGAGAGAGAGAGAGAGAGAGAGACTACCTAAGGAATTAGGTGTAACTGCTTAACAGTTTTAATAAAATTAGATCTGCAAATGCTTCTCAACTCTTGAATGATTATTCCGAAGATTTAGTTGTTTTCAAAAGTGGTTGATGTCATCAGGATTGGTCAGGATTCTTTTTTATATTTCGCCTTCATATTGTTCACTTAGTTTAATAAAAATAAGAAAGTGTTACATCAAGGACTCCTTTACCACAAATCGTTTTTCTTTAAATATTAAACGGCAGTAACATATATGCAGAAATAGCATTCCATAAACAATGAAAAGATAACTTCGCCGAGGAAAATTAAATCATTATTCTAACTCGAGGTCATTCAGGGCTGATCACTACTGAGTCCATTTCCGTAATCAGTTGGCGGAGTTGGACCCATTTACTGCCCTATTGCGGCCGAGGAGGCAAAGTACGCTTTGCCCAATTAATGGATTCGGGTGGAAGAATGGCGTCCATGAATTTCGTGGGATGTGGGATCCATTAATTCCTCAGAGTTCTCTGGTGGAAAGAGTGTTATTGGCTTTAAATCTCGATCTCGTCTGCTTCCTCGCACTGAGATCCTGAAGAAGGATTTACACTTGTAAAGATTCTTATAAAATATGAGAGACAGAGACACAGACACAGACACACAGAGAGAGAGAGAGAATCTAGCGATGACTTTCGAACCTACAATTTTCCTAATTGAAAAAATTAATTAATTAATAAAAATGTCCACATGAATAACTTGGGTATATTCATGAACAAACCATTAATTCTCCCCAAAGGAACGAAGTAGATTTGCCCAATGTAATTGCTTAACAATATATTTCTAACTTCCTGTATATCTTCCTCATATCAATAGAAGTTAATTACGCACCAGAAAATATACCGGGGTGCAAACAGAAGTCGGAACATTCCAGTCTTCACAAAATCAGTACTACACACTCGTTGTTCAAAAGCACATAACCACAAAATTCTACCGTAAATAATTTGCTATTTTCAGAGGTTAGAGAATTAATATTGACTTCTCATTTTAAATGCTGAGGATTTTATGTGTGATGCAAATGTATATATTGCTTATTTGCCGCTCGCTATACTTTTTCATACCTCATTGATGGCTTCCCACTGCAAATTCCCGAGATGTATACTATATTGTAGATTCACATCAACCGTGCATCTGATGTCTAGGCCCGTCTCTTACGACGCTCCTGATTGGCTGTTGATAAGCTAATCACAGGGCTTGAAACTCTGTCCCTCGAGAGAGTTCACTTAGGCAGGATGTATGTTCCACCTCTCCTGAGGGATACGTCTTTCAAAAGCATCCCTCGGGAGAGGTGGAACATTGCATCCTGCTTATGTGAAATCTCTCGGGAGACTGAGAGTTTCCAGCCCTGTAGTTGGCTTATCAACAGTCAATTAGGAGTGTCGCAAGGGGCTGGCCTAGACATCAGATGCACGGTTGATGCGATTCTACTATAGTACTGCACCGGCCCGATTTTTTTTTTTTTTTTTTTTTTTTTTGCCAAGCCCCTAAACAGCCAGTTACGAATGACGTCACCTTATGTAGTACTGAGTAGTACTGAGGGGATTTCAAGGAAGAAATATTGAATGTTTCAATGAGATTCTGTCATATAGCGTAATTGGCTCTCTCTCTCTCTCTCTCTCTCTCTCTCTCTCTCTCTCTCTCTCCACGAGAAAACTTTGCTAATAAATATGGCATCTTGAGCCACTTTCCCTTCTTTTCTACCTGTCTCTTAATAATGCTATTGATCAATTTCGGTTCTTCAGTCGAAGACAAACAAAGATAGCGCAAATACAATATCTGATTGTAAAGGTTTATACTCGTATGTATATATAATTTTATTTATATGTATATACAGTATGTGCATATAAAATCTTATTTATAAATATATATAGTTTTTTTATAATGATACCCAGTTAGTGGCACAAAGAAACTGAATATTCATTATGCTGAGAGTGAACAGAATTATACAATCCAGTCTCATGATGGAGTTGAACATCACAGTTGAAAGCTTGTTCATGACGAGCCATACAAAAATTAGAAGTTAAACTGATGTAATGATGAAAAATAAGGAACTCGGTGTCTGCTAACTACAGATATAGGAATGACATGCAAGCACAGCTTTTTTTCTTCTTCTTCTTCTTTTTCGCGTATAAAACACTAAGTCCACGCTGAGATCACGCATTTTGGCAGGGAGGCTCAGTACCTATTCAGAAATCAGTCCCCCATGACAGTTGATTCGCCAACAAACAAACAAAAGTCTCCACACATGTTCCAATTTTCTCTCTCAACGAAACAAGCATTGTGTTGATAGGCAGAATGAATAATAATGAGAGCCATTAGTCTCTCAACACTCGTAGGAAACCATTAATAGAGCCATAAATTAAGTATGAAGCAAGATGCTGCGATACTTTTTCATACATCATTTATGGATCCATAAATGGTTTCGCTCGTCTTACCCAGAATGAAATACTTATTCTATTATCTTCGAAGATATTAAAATTTTCAAAAGGATAACAGTGAGTGATGTCCCGCGTGATTTTCAAAGCCTTTGCAATATCTCACATCAACATTCAACATTGCTTCCTTGCCGTACAGAGAACTCGATGGTGATGTTAATATAATTGAAGATGTAAGGTCAATAATTGATCATCCCTGGATGACTGCGAATTAGAATAATTATTTAGTTTTCCTTGGCAAAGTTATCTTTTCATTGTTTATGGAATGCTATTTCTGCCTATATGTTACTGCCGTTTAATATTTTTTTAAGCTTAGTGAACAGTATGAAGGCGAAAAAATATGAAAAGAATGCTGAACAATCCTGATGACATCAATCACTTGTGAAAACAACTAAATCCTCGGAATAATCATCCAAGAGTTGAGAAGCATTTGCAGATTTATTTTTGTTAAAATTATATTATGCAGTTACTCCCAATCCCTTTGGTAGTCTCTCTCTCTCTCTCTCTCTCTCTCTCTCTCTCTCTCTCTCTCTCTCTCTCTCTGCTTACAACGTATGTGTTCACACCTGAAACTTTTCTCTCTCTCCCGGAATCAATATCTCTCACAAATCCTCGAGGCTCCGAAAATGTCCGAGGCTGTGATTTAGGGCCAATAAAGCTTCATCAAAGGGACCAGGGAAATTGGAGGCTCCTCGGAGCCCAAGAAATCCATTGGATCCTTTCTCTCCTCCTTCCACAACCACCCATTGATTGGGTCCGAGGCCTCCCCCCTCCCTCCATCTCTCGCCCAAAGCACCGCTGGAAAAGTAACAGTGAAAAAAAGAATCTAAATTTGAATCTAAATGAAGGCTGAGGAACCCTCTGGCTCCCAAAGCATGACGACTTCGAGTCGTCCTGTTTTCTCTTCTTCTTCTGGGCAGACAAACAGACAGACATCGCCCTGACTGTTTCCCGAGAACCGATAATTTCCAGAAGGATCTCTCTCTCTCTCTCTCTCTCTCTCTCTCTCTCTCTCTATCGTATTAAGTAAATGGATTCCTCATTAATTGGAAATCGTGATACACGAAGAGAAAAATGAAAATCCTTTTTTATTCGCGTTATTAGTCGCATTTGGTTCAATTCTTTGGAATCCGGTTCTCGAATTTAAAAAAAAAATGTCTTTAAAGTTCGGGTCTGAGTATTTCATTACACTAATGGATTTACCTTTAGACTACAGAGGGTTTTGACTCATTTTTTATTCGCGTTTTGCTCTCTCCTTTTTCAACGCTAATGGATATTCCCCAGAATAGCTGAACGCGAAGACAAAGAAAAAGGTCGATCATTTGAAACGCAAAGAAACGTGTGATGAAGTAGTCGCATAGATACTTATTTGAAAGCTCAAAAGTCCCCAATCTTTCCCATTGTTATATTTTCATGTTTAAAGGTCGTAAATAGTCCAAAGCTTTCTCTCGTCAAAGTCAAAATGAGATGGGAGCGTGAGTTGTTCTAAATCTATAAGTAGCATTAATTGATTCCCTCGTTTACTGAACTGTAATGTTTATTCAGCTTTCATGTTATCCCGTTATAGTACTGAGAGCTAAGTCAGATTGCGGTAAAGAATTTTTGCTGAATAAAGTATTGAAGGAATTCCAAGCAAGAAATATGAAATGCGATAAAGAATGTCTGTCAACAGTATAATTAGTTTTTCATATATTCCAGAGGATGAAATGAAACATTGAACAAATAATAAGGTTGATAGAGAGAAACTTGACTCTTCTCTCTCTCTCTCTCTCTCTCTCTCTCTCTCTCTCACCTAGTAAAATGATTGATTATTAAGTTCATTAGGGCTAACTCTGTCAACAAGCTACATCGATGCCGTAACTTTTGTTCTAGCAAGAGAAACTTTGGCAATAAATGTGACCTGGGCGAGTTGTTGCTGCCAGTTTCCACCTTCGTCAATTGTCGTGGAAATCACTTTGGGAATCTTCAGTCGGAGACGACCAAGGACAGTGGATGACATTATATATATATATATATATATATATATATATATATATAGATATATATATATATATATATATGTATGTATGTATATATAAAACACACACATAGTGTACAGTGCATAAATAATGTCTTTATATATGGAGTGAATGCTTGAAGATAACGAATATCTCTCTCTCTCTCTCTCTCTCCTCTCCTTCTCTCTCTCTCTCGCTCTCTCTATCTCTCTCTCTCTCTCTCTCTCTCTCTCTAAAGAATACATAAACGAATACGCTTGCACATACACGCGCGAACCCACATATACGTATATGTATATACAGTATATACGTGTATGTATATAATATGCATATATATTCTGAATACCTGTTTATATCCATCTATCTATGTTTTATATATATATATATATATATATATATATATATATATATATATATATATATATATGTATATTATATATATATATATATATATATATATATACGAACACACGAACGTGCTCAAATATATTATATATATATATATATATATATATATATATATATATATATACATACAGATAGATGGATGGATATAGATAGGTATTCAGAATATATATTTATATATACATATTATATACACACATATATACTGTAAATACATACATATATGTGCAGAGGCCAGGTACTATGTCGTACCTCTAAGTAAATGGGGATACAAGATATATATATTTTGAACTATACAAGAGGATTTTACTTCATTGTGGATTGTATCCCCATACATATATGTGTTCGTGTGCGTATGTGCACACACATCCACGTCTTCGTTCATATATTCTTGTTAGACAAAGAGCGAGAGAGAGAGAGAGAGAGATTCATTATCTTCAAGCCTTCACTCCACTTAGGTTAGCGGTCTATCCGCCTGCATTTAACTTGGGCAATTTTGCATTTCATTCGACGCGAGTGCAAATGAGACAGATTAAAAGCCATCCTTTGGTATTTCATCTTCGTAATTTAATTTCAGTCGCTTGGTTCTCAGTTCTGTGAAACGGCTCTCATGAAGTCAGTTTATTAACAGTGATCTTGTAATGCAGATAGGTCAGTTATTATTTGCAATTGGTTTTTCGAGATATATACAGTTCTCTTATTGTGTCTACGGAGATGGCGTCTTCCTCCAGATCTTCCAGTTCAGGACCTTTTTTGTTCCCCTTTTTGCCAAGTTTTGGAATTCTTTTCCTCCTTCTGTTTTCCTTAATTTAAAGAGGAGCATGTCCCACTTATTCCTTCCACATTTATCCTTCCCCATGACGGTAAATGTCCATATCCAACATCATTGAAGCTTCTGTCTTGCCTCTGATTGGTCATGATGAAATTTCCTTGCTTCTGATTGGTCATGATGAAAATTCCTTGCCTCTGATTGGTCACAATGAAGTTTCTGCCTTGCTTCTGATTGTCACGATGAAGTTTCTGCCATGCTTCTGATTGGTCATGATGAAAATTCCTTGCTTCTGATTGGTCACGATGCAGATTCCTTGCTTCTGACTGGTCGCGATGAAGCTTCTGCCTTGCTTCTGATTGGCCTCTGTTTTATTTAGCGTCATGCACTATCCGCAATGGCACTTTCAACGTCATTTGTTTCATTAATGTTGAAATATTGAGATTTACCGCTCTGGGTGATTAAAACTGGCCATTTGCAAATTGTGAAAATTAGGATTAACTCAGAGTAAATGGTATATTCAGGCCTGATCATTGCTAGATTGTAGAGAATGGTTCTGAAGCTCCGTGGTGTGTTCAGCTGGTGTCACCAAATGGGATGTTTCCACGATAAAAAAAGAAATAATATATTAGATGAATGCAAACATCTCCAAATGGTGTTGTGAAGTTGCCGTCGTTCATAGACGAGCATCATGCATGAAAGCATCAACAGTTTCCTTTCTGAATAGGTTTTCAGAGTCAGTCTTTAGTCTTCGAGAACCTGCATGCTACATGTACTATGTATATGTAGCATGCTTGTGAAAGCTTGAGAATTAATTATTCTTGCTGCTGGGTAAATTCGTCACTCAGCACTAGCTCCATTGGTCAGCAGCAAAGCTTTTTCCAGTAGCCTTTTTGCACGCTACTCGACTATTGAGTAAATGGTAACCGTGGGAAAGTTGCAGACCATTGCCGTTCCATTCCGTCTTCCACGATGTCCCGCGCCGCGGCTTCAGACATTTTCAAGATCGATGATGAAGCTTAAAATTTATCCTTGGGCCACAGTTACTGCCCTGATATTATTTGATTCATTTAACTCAGAAATCAGTTCATTTACCGCAGTGAGGTGTGGCATTCAGGATACGGATTTCTTATAGTTTTCTTTCGTGATTGATTATCGTTCCATTAAGAATTTTGGGCACTTGATTTTAGTGATGGATTATTGTGCCATTAGGAATTTGGGCGCTTAAGGCCGCTAACATAATTCTGCCAGCTCACGCATGTAGTATTTAATTCGTTTCACTCATTGCTAATCGATTGTGGCCCAATGTTCAATATTCGCAATTGTAGACCTCCTAACCTCAGGGTTCATATGGACTTCAGTCGCAGCGTTGGCTCCAGGGAGTGACATCTGTTATTTTGCTTCTTGACGTCACATCTTGTTCGTTGGTGAAGGAGTTACAAGGATTAGGATGTCTCAAAGACTTGTTAGTCCATCCGAGGAGACATCGTGAAGAGAGTTGTATGTGATCTGATCATCAAAGCACTTCACCAGGACAGAATTCAACATGCGCTTGAAAACGGGATGCTTGATAGTGTCGGTTATCGACTTGGTGCTTCTGATTCCCGAATTCGTTTCCGGTGGTGACAGTGCCTCGTATCGCCTCCTGCGGATATCCCAGGCCCGTCTGAATTCGGGCAGTCTCAAAACGAGTTCTCGTAGGGTGCCACCATCCAGGTATAACTACCTCCTCTGCAGTCGATCCTGTAGCGAGATGGAATGGTGCAATCTGTGGTGTAAGGATCCTTCGTCCGATGAGATCTGTCTCTTCTACGACATGTACGTAGTGGCGCAGTATAAGGAGACGGAGCTGGCGGATGCCCTCGCTTGCTACCTTCAGAAGAGACCTGACTTCGTCGTCGGCTCCATCGTGATCGGACCTCCTCCAAGAGCTGCCTTTCCCACACGTGTGAAGGAGAACTTGATCGATGGCATCTACACTCGAACCATCGGAGAATGTTACGTACCCAATGAATACTCGAACCCTTTCTTCAAGATTGACTTCGGAAGCGTGAAGCCAGTACAGAAGGTCACGATGGTCCTTCAGCCCAACTCTGTCGCGGAAAACGTATACGACATAGAAGTCCGCGTGGGAACAGAGGACTTGCCAGAAACAGACCTGGACCAGTACAGGCTCTTCGGCTTCTTCCCGGGACCCTCGTCCGCGGGCCTGGCGATCGTCTTCAAGCGTCCCGACCCTGCCATGGCCCGATATGTCATTTTTCGACGATTCCCCGACCCTGCCCTGTGTGATCCCAATGCCGTGCCAGGCATTTCATTCTGCCTGCTACAGCTTTGCCATATTGAAATCAATTAATGCATGGCAATACCAAAGTTTTTTTTTTTTCATCGGGTCCAAAATAACAATTTATAATTCAAATAATTTGAATTATAATTCTTAAATTATGGACGAACTTTTAACTTTTTTATCATATTTGTTGGCCCTTGCCATATTGAAATCAATGAAAGTTTTTTTTCAAGTGGTCAAAAATAATCATTTATAACTAAATAATTTAAATTATAATTTTTAAATTATATACGAACTCTTAACTTTAGTATTATTATTGTGTACCCTTTATAGTACTATAATACTTTAGAACATTGTATATAGTACTTTCTTGATTAAAATGTTTGTGGAACTGGTTTTATAGATGGAAATAATTGTACCAGAGTGATTCGGATATCAGTGGAAATAAATGTGATTTAAGTTTATTTTGGAGTTGGTTTCACACTGCTCACCTAAGTAATTAATTACGAACATCTCAAAGGCGCCTGTAGTAGTATATGTATTTTGGCGCTAGTCAGTACAGGCATAATGTTTCCTGTTTGAATAAAATAAAATATTTATAATTATCTCTCATTGAGAATAATGGCTTATTTTTAAATGTTTGTAAGTCCATGTTGGGAGTTCGTGAATGGTATACTTAACAATGATGTTATATAACAAAACACATTTTTATTAACGGGGACATTTTTATTTTTTCTATAGCTGAGTTCCGAGTCTATAAATCTCTGTAAATTATTAACCAGACAGAAACAGAAAAATGAATTTCCATATAAACGGAAACATCTTCATTTTTATTTTTACATAAATTTTCTGTTCATAACATTCTTTAAGATAGACCTGACTATCGGTTTGACCGAAGTGGCAATGTGTCATTCAGCAGCTAAAGGATTTTTCCCTCAACTTCAACTTCAACTTCAACTTCAGTCATCGCGGATCTTCAACCCATGAACAGAAGGCTGCTATTGAGCCTGCATCTGTAATTCTTTTAGAAGAAAAAAACTGAAAGATTAAAATACGTAAGATGTCAATCAAAATTCTTTCTTTTCGTTTCACCTACGAGAGACAGGAAGCAAAACATACAAACTGTCATAAGACATTCGAAATGTCTTCCCACAAGACATTTAAGACATCATATAAACGACCTACGTATGTCCTTTTTATGCGTACTTGTATGTCCTAAGAGTTGCTGAAACTGCTTTTTACGGCGAGTCTTAGAGCTGGTTTCATTGTTATTGTAAGAGGAGAACTTTCCTCTCTCTCTCTCTCTCTCTCTCTCTCTCTCTCTCTCTCTCTCTCTCTATATATATATATATATATATATATATATATATATATGTATGTATGTATGTATGAGTGTATGTATGTATGTAGTATGTATGTATGTATGTATGTATATGCATGTACACATACCATACATATGATTATATTATATATATATAGTAATATATTATATATATTATAATATATATCATACATAAACATACATACATAAATGCATGAGTCTCATATTAAAGGTCGACTCCCTTCATCGATATTCATATCATTATGAGTCGTTTTCCCCACAGAGATCTGTACACGTGCATCATAGAGAAAAAAAAAGATCGATTGTTTTTGGCAGGACAATGAAAAATCATATGAACACAAAAGTTGCCATCAAACACCATCAATTCCACGGCATCTGCGACAAAGAACCAATAACCAAAACTTTCCTATCTGTCTAATTCATAATATGCAATATTAAATTCCTCTTTTTTGGACCACGCATTAATTACTTAAAAGCGCGGCTGCCATCAGCCCTATATGAATAATATTCAGTCATAGATCAACAATATTTTCATAATTGGGTTGGTAATTGTACGTTTACGAAGCAAATGAAGTATCAGGTGTCTGGAAATGTTCCAATAATAGGATTTGTGACAGGTGAGACGGACATTTGCAGGTTTCGCTCTTATTGATTTGCCTGTATCTGAAAACAGAGTAGGAATTCGAACATTCTCTGAAAATTAGTCCTTTTGTAAGTAAGCGATACAAAATGAATATATCTAAAGTAAGCTTCACACACACACACACACACACACACACACACACACACACACACACATATATATATATATATATATATATATATATATATATATATATATATATATTATATATATTTACACAACATTCCTCCACTCAGATATCGTCACACCATTTTCATCTGTCTCTCGAAACTAACAATTTGAGCCTCAATTTACGACACTCGGAATTCCTAGGGAGAAAACGTAAAAGATAAAAAAGAAACAGGAGAATGAAATCTATCTCGCTTATTGGAAAAGGAAAATCTTTATTTTTACTTTTTTTACGATAAAAATTTTCTTTGTGATAAAGAAAGGCTAATTTTCTTACAATCAAATTTATCTGTAAAATAACAATTAAAAAAAAAGACAAATTCGTGTCCTTTCAAGGTTAAAAGCTGCCGTGAATAGAAAATGAGTGAAAAATATTTTACAATTCCCTATGAAATATGAGAAGAATTTCGAGTTATATTAAATTTCCGAGTTTCTGGATTCTTCTTCTTCGTCTGTACGACCAATTCTTCACTGGACAGAATTGAACGTCACTTGGAAACGAGTTGCTTTGCAATGTGAAATTCACTCGCGTTTAATTACATTAATACTTGTGTTGTGAGGTAGGCCTTGGCTTTATCCAAACTCAAAATGAGTAGTTTTTGGTTCGTGTCCACTTTGTTATTATGACATTCTTCAAATATTTATATATTTTCGTCGTTTATTATAACTTTTTATAGATCACGAAATTTATGGAACTCCCTTAACATAAGTTTGCAAGTATCATGAAGGGAAATGCAGATTTCTTCTGCTTACTCCCCGAGTAAGCGAAAACCAAAAGAACAAATAAATAGCGTTCTTTAAGAAGAGTATTTTTCCAATTCGATTACCAGACGCGGTCAGCGGATTACATTCTCAGTTGCACTGATACCTTTTAGGAAAACTTTTTTTCCTCAGTTCACTTTTTTTTTTTTTTTTTTTTTTTTTTTTGAGACGTGACTGATGTCGTGTGGTGCTTGTCGTTTCCCCTTCCTGTTTTCTCTAGGCACCAAGAACGGTATATATAAAACTCTCTTCTTGTGCTTATTGTGCATGATTCAGTTCACCTTTGTTTTTTTTTTTTTTTTTTTTTTTTTGTGCGTTCGAACGACCGTTCCAGCAGTCAAGGCTGGAACGCACGAAAGCAAAACCGTTCTTCCTGCTGGGGCGGAAGAATCATCACGCAGAAGACGTCACTGCTTCCACCTCCCTCGAGACCCATCTTAGCAAAATATGAGACGTGACTCATGTCGTGTGGTGCTAGTCTTTTCCCCTTCCTGTTTCCTCTAGGCACCAAGAACGGTATATATAAAACTCTTGTGTTTATTGCCTTGTCTTTTCTTAATGGGAGTAAAGGAAATCTCAGTCTTTTATTTACTCGTTTTGAATTCCTTTGTGGAAGTCTAAGGACTCATGCGCTGAGATCCAGTTCTCTGCCTTCGTCAGTCTACAGGGAAAGCAGGAATTGAAGTTACCATTATACGTAATTTCACGAGGCATATTTCATGTCCTTTCAAAGCAAGGGATGAAGGAAGGAAGAGAGTTCATTGCGTAAGCTTTATAATAAATTCTAAATAATCTATATGATATTAACTTATTAATTGATCATCTGGATGTATCTGAAGCCTGGACACCTGTACCACCTTCCTCCCAGAAAGATGTGACCAGGAAACTCGTCAGTGTTGAATTCCGTTTTGTCAGAAATAAAAGGTTCATGCTCGCGCTAAAATGGTAGCTATATATCGGTTCTCCTTTAAGCCAAGTTGGGTCTTTAAATGCTCTATGGACACAATGGCGAATTTAACCTGAAGTATCGTCGCCTTCTGGAAATTAGCCCAGACAGACAGAGAGTGTTAGCAAGTGGACTTTTGCTTTATTGTTTATGCCCTTGAATTATTATAAAGAGAGCTAGAATTTTTGGCGAGTAAATTCATTTGCATCACATATGACAGTCTCTATTATGAGGGATATTATTCTTATTACTATTATAATTTTTTTGTTACTACTAAACAGTTCATTTTTAGCCGTACTTATTTCATCATTTAACAGCAATGATTACATAAAATACGTAGAGCCGTCTCGCAAAGTGGTTGCTTTCTGCAAAGTAATCATTTTTCTCTCAACTCGCCAAGTCACATTCACATCTTCGTCTTCGTCTCCTTCTTTTGAGCTGCTGCTGTGTGTCCTGACAATATTTGGAAAGCCTGATGGAAAATTCTTTGTCGTATGAGCAAGCAGCACCAGACTTCTGAGGAGCACGTCAAGCTGTAAGCACTGCGCATGCGCGTGCGCCTCCACACTCAAGAAAGGCATTATAGGGTGGCCAGGACGAGCACGCAACGTGACGGGAATAGCAGTAGACTGGGCGTTTCGTGTAAGAGCTTTTGTGCCGTCAATTTCCCACTTCTCGGTTGCAATTCGACTCTTGCATTTAATAGTTTAATAGCCCAGTTGACGGTGATGGCTCGCTTTCTATGTCTAGAGAGATCAGAGTTATTGAGACGCTAAAAAAAACGCCCCTGACCGTAAGAATTATGACGAAAGTCGAAAATCATGACTGCAGGGAGACGATCCCAAATTTGTACAAAGTTATAGCCGCTAATCCTTTCCAGTTCCTCTTGGTAAAGCTATTTTGCACTGTATACACCTATATATATAGTTGTGTATGTAAATATATAAACAATTATACATATAGGTGTATAAAGTGCAAAATAGATTTTCCACAGGAGTTGCAAAGGATCAGCGGCTATTGCTCTAAAAAAAAACTGGGAACGTCTCCTTGTAGTCACGATTTTCGACTTTTATCATAATTATATATTATATATATATATATATATATATATATATATATAATATATATATATATATATACTATATATATATATATATATATATATATATATATATATGTGTGTGTGTGTGTGTGTGTGTATGTATATATATATAATATATAATGTATATATATGTGTGTATGTATATGCATATATATGTATATAGTACGTATACACTCACTGCATAATATTTTCCCTTTATTGCAATACACGTCCAGTTAATTGAATAGCAAGTTGTTCTCTCCCAAGAGGATAATCAGAACTCGAAATAAATTTCTTCATTGGCTAGCGATGATTTCCCCCAGCGGCCATCGACTCACCAGAGGACGAAAAAACATACATAGATGCTTATGTGTTAACTGATGAATCTTCATAAATCCTCAGTTTCCGCGGATACAGCAGTTTCCTCACGCACATTAATTCTTTATTAGATGAGACAGTAGTAACTCGGATGATACATATCCATCCCTTTGTCAAGTACTACAGCAACAGTTATGTGTGATGAAGAATTTATGTTTTATGGGTTTTACTGATGGATTATAAGTAACTTTCCGTACCAATATAATTGTAGGAGAATACGACGACATTCGTGACATAAATACTTTAAAAATGTGCTCTATCAATAATAATAATAATGATAGTCCCAATATAATTGTAAGAGAATACGACGACATTCGTGACATTAATACTTATAAAATGTACTCTATCAATAATAATAATAATAATAATAATAATAATAATAATAATAATAATAATAATAATAATAATAATAATAATAATAATAATAATAATAATAATAATAGCCAGTAACTACAGGCCTATCACCTGCCTACCAATAATGTGGAAGTTACTAACAGGTATCATCAGTGAAAGGCTATGCAACTACCTAGAGGAGCCAAACACCATCCCCCACCAACAGAAAGGCTGCAGAAGGAAGTGTAGGGGCACAAAAGACCAGCTCCTGATAGACAAAATGGTAATGAAGAACAGTAGGAAAAGGAAAACCAACCTAAGCATGGCATGGATAGACTATAAGAAAGCCTTCGACATGATACCACACACATGGCTAATAGAATGCCTGGAAATATATGAGGCAGAAGAAAACACCATCAGCTTCCTCAAAAATACAATGCGCAACTGGAATACAATACTAACAAGCTCTGGAATAAGACTAGCAGAGGTTAATATCAGGAGAAGGATCTTCCAGGGTGACTCACTGTCCCCACTACTCTTCGTAGTAGCCATGATTCACAAGACAAAAGTACTACAGAAGATGGATGCCGGGTACCAACTCAAGAAAAGAGGCAACAGAATCAACCATCTGATGTTCATGGACGACATCAAGCTGTATGGTAAGACCATCAAGGAAATAGATTCCCTAATCCAGACTGTAAGGATTGTATCTGGGGACATCAGGATGGAGTTTGGAATAGAAAAATGCGCCTTAGTCAACATACAAAAAGGCAAAGTAACGAGAACTGAAGGGATAAAGCTACCAGATGGGAGCATCAAACACATAGATGAGAAAGGATACAAATACCTGGGAATAATGGAAGGAGGGGATATAAAACACCAAGAGATGAAGGACGCGATCAGGAAAGAATATATGCAGAGACTCAAGGCGATACTCAAGTCAAAACTCAACGCCGGAAATATGATAAAAGCCATAAACACATGGGCAGTGCCAGTAATCAGATACAGCGCAGGAATAGTGGAATGGACGAAGGCAGAACTCCGCACCATAGATCAGAAAACCAGGAAACATATGACAATACACAAAGCACTACACCCAAGAGCAAATACAGACAGACTATACATAACACGAAAGGAAGGAGGGAGAGGACTACTAAGTATAGAGGACTGCGCCAACATCGAGAACAGAGCACTGGGGCAATATCTGAAAACCAGTGAAGACGAGTGGCTAAAGAGTGGATGGGAAGAAGAACTAATAAAAGTAGACGAAGACCCACAAATATACAGAGACAGGAGAATGACAGACAGAACAGAGGACTGGCACAACAAACCAATGCACGGACAATACATGAGACAGACTAAAGAACTAGCCAGCGATGACAGATGGCAATGGCTACAGAGGGGAGAGCTAAAGAAGGAAACTGAAGGAATGATAACAGCGGCACAAGATCAGGCCCTAAGAACCAGATATGTTCAAAGAACGATAGACAGAAATAACATCTCTCCCATATGTAGGAAGTGCAATACGAAAAATGAAACCATAAACCACATAGCAAGCGAATGCCCGGCACTTGCAAAGAACCAGTATAAAAAGAGGCATGATTCAGTGGCAAAAGCCCTCCACTGGAGCCTGTGCAAGAAACATCAGCTACCTTGCAGTAATAAGTGGTACGAGCACCAACCAGAGGGAGTGATAGAAAACGATCAGGCAAAGATCCTCTGGGACTATGGTATCAGGACGGATAGGGTGATACGTGCAAATAGACCAGACGTGACGTTGATTGACAAAGTCAAGAAGAAAGTATCACTCATTGATGTCGCAATACCATGAGACACCAGAGTTGAAGAGAAAGAGAGGGAAAAAATGGATAAGTATCAAGATCTGAAAATAGAAATAAGAAGGATATGGGATATGCCAGTGGAAATCGTACCCATAATCATAGGAGCACTAGGCACGATCCCAAGATCCCTGAAAAGGAATCTAGAAAAACTAGAGGCTGAAGTAGCTCCAGGACTCATGCAGAAGAGTGTGATCCTAGAAACGGCACACATAGTAAGAAAAGTGATGGACTCCTAAGGAGGCAGGATGCAACCCGGAACCCCTCACTATAAATACCACCCAGTCGAATTGGAGGACTGTGATAGAGCAAAAAAAAAAAATAAATAAATAATAATAATAATAATAATAATAATGGATGACCACAGGAAGAACATCTTTAGTACAAAAACACAAGAGTACGGGAAACATAGCCAGTAACTACAGGCCTATCACCTGCCTACCAATAATGTGGAAGTTACTAACAGGTATCATCAGTGAAAGGCTATACAACTACCTAGAGGAGACAAACACCATCCCCCACCAACAGAAAGGCTGCAGAAGGGAGTGTAGGGGCACAAAAGACCAGCTCCTGATAGACTAAATGGTAATGAAGAACAGTAGGAGAAGGAAAACCAACCTAAGCATGGCATGGGTAAACTATAAGAAAGCCTTCGACATGATACCACACACATGGCTAATAGAATGCCTGAAAATATATGGGGCAGAAGAAAACACCATCAGCTTCCTCAAATATACAATGCGGAGAGGGATCTTCCAGGGCGACTCACTGTCCCCACTACTCTTCGTAGTAGCCATGATTCCCATGACAAAAGTACTACAGAAGATGGATGCCGGGTACCAACTCAAGAAAAGAGGCAACAGAATCAACCATCTGCTGTTCATGGACGACATCAAGCTGTATGGTAAGAGCATCAAGGAAATAGATACCCTAATCCAGGCTGTAAGGATTGTATCTGGGGACATCAGGATGGAGTTTGGAATAGAAAAATGCGCCTTAGTCAACATACAAAAAGGCAAAATAACGAGAACTGAAGGGATAAAGCTACCAGATGGGAGCAACATCAAACACATAGATGAGACTGGATACAAATACCTGGGAATAATGGAAGGAGGGGACATAAAACACCAAGAGATGAAGGACGCGATCAGGAAAGAATATATGCAGAGACTCAAGGCGATACTCAAGTCAAAACTCAACGCCGGAAATATGATAAAAGCCATAAACACATGGGCAGTGCCATTAATCAGATACAGCGCAGGAATAGTGGAATGGATGAAGGCAGAACTCCGCAGCATAGATCAGAAAACCAGGAAACATATGACAATACACAAAGCACTACACCCAAGAGCAAATACGGACAGACTATACATAACACGAAAGGAAAAAGGGAGAGGATTACTAAGTATAGAGGACTGCGTCAACATCGAGAACAGAGCACTGGGGCAATATCTGAAAACCAGTGAAAACGAATGGGTAAAGAGTGCATGGGAAGAAGGACTAATTAAAGTAGACGAAGACCCAGAAATATACAAAGACAGGAGAATGACAAACAGAACAGAGGACTGGCACAACAAACCAATGCACGGACAATACATGAGACAGACTAAAGAACTAGCCAGCGATGACACGTGGCAATGGCTACAGAGGGGAGAGCTCAAGAAGGAAACTGAAGGAATGATAACAGCGGCACAAGATCAGGCCCTAAGAACCAGATATGTTCAAAGAACAATAGACGGAAATAACATCTCTCATATATGTAGGAAGTGCAATACGAAAAATGAAACCATATACCACATAGCAAGCGAATGCCCGGCACTTGCACAGAACCAGTACAAAAAGAGGCATGATTCAATGGCAAAAGCCCTCCACTGGAGCTGTGCAAGAAACATCAGCTACCTTGCAGTAATAAGTGGTACGAGCACCAACCAGAGGGAGTGATAGAAAACGATCAGGCAAAGATCCTCTGGGACTATGGTATCAGAACAGATAGGGTGATACGTGCAAATAGACCAGACGTGACATTGATTAACAAAGTCAAGAAGAAAGTATCACTCATTGATGTCGCAATACCATGAGACACCAGAGTTGAAGAGAAAGAGAGGGAAAAAATGGATAAGTATCAAGATCTGAAAATAGAAATAAGAAGGATACGGGATATGCCAGTGGAAATTGTACCCATAATCACAGGAGCATTAGGCACGATCCCAAGATCCCTGAAAAGGAATCTAGAAAGTAGCTCCAGGACTCATGCAGAAGAGTGTGATCCTAGAAACGGCGCACATATTAAGAAAAGTGATGGACTCCTAAGGAGGCAGGATGCAACCCACACTATAAATACCACCCAGTCGAATTGGAGGACTGTGATAGAGCAAAAATAAAATAATAATAATAATAATAATAATGATAATAATAATAATAAAACAGTAGTCACCGCGGCAATGACAATAGAAACAAAGTAGATCAAACCTGCATTTTCTACGGGCTGCTCTACGGGCAAGAGGCCATGTTGGCATAAGGCCAGATTAATCAAACAACAACTACTTGCATTTCTCATAGGAAGGCAAGGAACCGTACGAAATTTATTTTGCAATGGCACTATATAATCTGTCCAACATTTTATGCCTTTACAGACCTTGCCACTTGACAGAATTCAGGATCTGATCCTTGTCAACTCGCCGAGTCCTTTTTTAGGAATTCTCGATCTCTGGATTCCCACTCGAGGGTCACTCGATCGCCGGGAATGAGGAACACTCCATTACCTGCAATTCACACGGGAATGGAGGTATATCTGAAGAGGAGGTAACCTTTCTTCACATATGCTGAAAATATATATACATGACTTATGTACGTATATACATATACGTGTATACGTACATGTGTATATATTAGTTTGTTTCAAGGTCAATTAATAAGTTCTTAATAATGATATGTTTCAGTTCTCTAAAGTACAAGGAATAGTTGACCTATTATTTATTTTAGTTTTTTTTTTTCTTCCATCGTTCCATAGTTCTTTTTAGGACGCTCGGATAAAAGTGAAGCTAGTATTCTACAATATTTTGCGAAATTCTGAATATTCTGAAGAATGAGACTGCCTTATAAAAGCCTCCTCATTATCATAAGTATAACAATATACATATTTTCAAGTCATAATCTTAATCTTCGAAAGATACTGCAAAAGTTGCGCCATGGCACCTTTGGCAGTAATTAAAATACAAAATCAACAGCTATTTGCATATAAAAGGCTTTCGCGTTCTATATTACATTAGTAAGATATATATGAATACCTTCTCGAGGGACTGGAAACCTTTCAAAGTGTTTGCAAGAAATTGAAATACAAAGCAATTTTTTATTTTTATTTATTGATTTATTTATTTATTTTATTTTTATTCTTTTTCTGGCATTTCGAGTTTCCGTCTGTCTCTGTCTGTGTGTCTATCTAGGACCTCATTCGTTAAACCTCCGTACTATAGTATTAAGCAACAGTGAATGAATTACGACAGATGTTCCACAATTAAATTTCATTCAGCAATTGACGTCATGCAATTCATTCTATAAATGCAAGATGCTCTCTGATACATGAACGAGTCGACTTATTAAAACTGAATCCACAGCAACAACAAAAGATATTTTTTTCGGATTTTCTTCTTGAATTTAACTAGATAATGATGCACATTATATATTATAATGTATTGTTGGTAAGTTTTACTTCTATGTTAGATTTTATGCGAGTAGCTGAAATGATTAACCAACATTACAAAAAAGACTTTCCATTTACGTATGATTCCGTCTGGAGCAAGACTTGTTTTTCGTTCCATGTTGGACTTTTTTTTTTGAAATGCGAATAATTCAAATCTAACATTCGCATTTTGTCACATTCTGGAGCACAATTTAGCCGCGATGCAATATTAATCGTTCCTACGTAATCACGATTGGGCATGAATCCAATTTCATCTGTGAAATAAAAACATGAGCTGGAACATTTTTGCGAGAGGTTAATATAATTGTAGATCGATGAATTGTTTCATTTCAGCCGGGGATATTTAGGCATCTCTCTAATAATCGAATGGAAGGTAAACGGTCCCATATTGACGCAGCTGTGCTCTCAAATCCATCAATATTCATGAATAATAAGCAGACTTTTGGCTGGGAATTGGAAACGGAATTTGATGCTTTCCCTTTCGTATATAAAAAAAAAAAGCTCTTGATTATACCCGCAAGCATATCCGCGTTTGCTGGTGACGCGTATATTTCATTTCTTCTCGATCAAGATTTGGTGTGGATACAGAGGAACCTTGTTTAAAGGATTAACTTACAAGGAAACAATTACTTTTTAAGTTTTAGAGGCAACTCCATTCACAGGCCAAACATTCAGGCAGATGTTCTATGAAAATCATTCAAATAAGTTGAAGTTCCAGTGTTGTCCAAACTGGGGTCCGCGTACCCCTAGGAGTAGGCAACATAGATCATGAGGGTACGTGAACAAACAAGGAACAAACACACACACACACACACACACACACAACAGAAACATCCCTTCAGTAAACATCAGCCTCACATCTCACATTAAGTTGTGTAAGTAATTTTCAAGCATTTTGTTATTAAATCGTCATTTTTATTTGTCTAATAAATTTGAATTTATTGACCAACACTCCTATAATACAGTCTTTTCATAATTAAAAGGGTACGTAACAATAGGAGAAGGTAATAAAGGATACAATAGGCGAAATTGTTTGGACAACACTGAGTTAGATTATATTAAAAAACATGAAAGGAGTATGCTTAGAGTTAGAAAATAAAGAAAGAAATGAAGCGTTGAACCAGATATGTTTTGAAAATGGAGTGATTTAAGAACGGAAAAGAAAATGCAAACTTTAAGAAAATAACAGAAGAAAAAACAATGAAATGACAACGAAAGTGGGGTAAAAATGACAGAGGAATGAAAAACGAGACCCACGTCGAGTGCCCAATAACGCATCAGACCTGAAGGTGTCTTTGGATGCAAACGGCATTTTCAACGCTTAGCCGCTAGACACAATATTCCGTCGACCGCTGCTTTGCATATCGATTGTATTTCATGTTGGTGTTGTTTTTACGTCCCGATCTCCCATATTCAGGGGAGAAGCGAGATAAACACGTCCAGAACAAGTGTCGATTTTCCCGACAGAAGAGGAACGCCATCGGAACAAAATACAACTCGGCCTTCAATGCCGAGGCACCGGTTGATCTGTGTTTACTGAATTATATTACGTATATGATCTTCATTATTTCACATTTCACACCCTTTACTGGGAATCTCGTGATATTGATTAATACGTTTCTCTTTATTCATTTCTATAGCTATTGTTTGTTTGTATGGTGTTTTTACGTTGCATGGAACCAGTGGTTATATTATTCAGCAACGAGACCAACGGCTTTACGTGACTTCCGAACCACCTCGAGAGTGAACTTCTGTCACCAGAAATACACATCTCTAATACCTCAATGGAATGCCCGAGAATCGAACTCGCGGCCACCGAGGTGGCAGGCCAGCACCATACCAATCACGCCTCTGGGGTGCTTCTGTAGCTATTGTGCTGGGGCAAATTCTGCACCTCCAGTTACTAACATTATAAAAGAGGTTGAGGCTGAAATGTAATGCGAAATTCTTCAGTATTTTCAAATCACTTCTTCAGTTATTTATTCAGAAGGAATAAAAGGTTTAAGTATTAGGAAGACTGACTACTGAACAATACCTACAAATATTTTATGGCGTTTTTGGAATTTTGACAAGTTTTGTTAATTCATCAGTCAGGCTTTTTAAGTATTAATGACTACAGCACATCTGAAAAGTTTACATTTATTCTGTGTGTGTGTGTGTGTGTGTGTGTGTGTGTGTGTGTGTGTGTGTGTGTGTGTGTAACTTACGTCTGCCTCCCAAATGAGGTACATGCCCAAATATAACTCTGAGAGTTGAAAGATAAGTGGGCACGAAAAACATTCCATTTGAGGCTGAAACTGAACAAGGGAACAGCGTCTACGAGCGAGTTTTTTTTCTTTTCTTTTGGAGGGGGGGGGTTGGGGGGGGGGGGAGGCTTTCATTCTCCTCTCACGAAGGGGAGGGCGGAAATTGATGAGACAGATGACCACCCTACCTGAAATGGAAGTTCCTGCCCATAATTTCACTTTGTGTTGGAAGTCGAATCTCAGACGCTGAAGGAATTCTAACTGCACTGACTCGATCAGCTATGTTTTTCCTGAGCGATAGTTCGAATGCAAGTGTCTGTCTGTCTGTCTATTAGTCTAGTCTAGAAGAGGTTGTGACTCTAGATATAATTGGTTTAACTAAATTTCCAAATACGGATTATAATTGTCGAAATCTGCCGAACTGAGATAATACGAGAAAACTTAGCTGAGAAAGTCATGCAAGGTTCATTAGGGGGTGCGGGGTTGGACCCCGCCCCTAATATGCCACCCCAATTTCAGATAAAACACGAGAGTCGACGTTGTAGTTTAAGAACGGAAATTGAAAAGCCAGATAGGTAGATCCTTCCTGCAAAACTGCCTTGAGAAAGACACTTCGGACACCCCCACATTTCAAATTCTTAGTTTTATATATATGTGTGTGTGTGTGTGACTATATGTATATACAATATTTATATTATATATATATATTATATATATATATATATATGTGTGTGTGTGTGTGTGTGTGTGTGTGTATCATACAGTATATATATATGATATATATATATATATATATATTATATATGTTATATATTCTATATATATACATGTTTTTATAATCAACAAGTTGAAACTACTTGAAGAGTTGAATCCCCCAAGACTCAGGCTGGCAAATATTCTCGGTACACACCTCGTGTACACAAACATACACACACACACACACAGACACACATTATATATATATATATATATATATATATATATATATATATTTATAATGTGTGTGTGTGTGTTCATTATAATTTATAAATTCGTTTTGTGTACAGACAGCCAAAACGAAACAAAAGAATCACTCTTTCTGTGATTACAGTCTAGCGCCATCAACAGGTGCGGAAAGATTCCTGCCCTTGTTTTACGAGACAACTTTTCCATCGCTTACGATATTTCGCTGCAGTTTATCTAACGCCGCTGCCTTCCACGTTCCCTCGATGTATACTGTCGCAAGATTGTTTGTTTGTTTGTTTGTTTGTTTGCATGGTGTTTTTACCTTGCATGGAACCAGTGGTTATTCGGCAACGGGACCAACGGCTTCACGTGACTTCCGAACCACGACGAAAGTGAACTTCTATGACCAGAAATACGCATACACACACACGCCTCAGTGGCGTATTCGGTATGATGTTGGCCTACCACCTCTGTGGCCGCGAGTTTGATTCTCGGGCATTCCATTGAGTGGTGAGAGATGTGTTTTTCTGGTGATAGAAGTTCACTCTCGACGTGGTTTCGGAAGTCACGTAAAGCCGTTGGTCCCGCTGCTGAATAACCGTTGGTTCCATGCTACGTTAAAAGACACTACAAACCAGAAATACACATCTCTCACCCCTCATTGAAATGCCCGAGAATCGAACTCGCGGCCACCGAGGTGGCAGGCTTAGGCCACACTGACCACGCCACTGAGGCGCTGACTGTCGCAAGAGAACTACTGCCTTGACTGCTGCTTTGTAGTCTGTTCGTTATCACTGTCAGTCAGACAGTCATAGTTCATTCGAGTTCCTTTGTTGGAATGATCACCATTTTATTCTGTCCAGTGACCAGATGGCAAATTGAATTTCTATAGACTGTAAATTATGTCATTTGAGAGAAATAAATTAATAAATGTGGAGAATTTCGTAAATACAGATCTTTTTTATATTTTAGAAATTGATGACAATTTTACCCCTTTTTTCACAGTTTTCTGTAAAATAAAACTATTGAGATGGCATTGTCTGTCTGTCGGCATTCAGATCTTAATAACTGCTGATGCTAGAGGGCTGTAGATTGGTATGTTCATCATCCACCCTCCAACCGTCAAACATACCAAATTGCAGCTCTCTGGGCTCAGCAGTTTTTATTTTATGCAAGGTTAAGGCTAGCTATGGATCGTGCTCTGGCACCGCTAGAGGTGCAGCCACCGACTGTATGTGGGGAGCAAATGAGTGCTGCCTGGTTGTGGCTGAGAGTTTCATTGAGCATTATATGTTGTAAAGAAAACTAGATTCAACCGAAGAAACAGGGCATTTTTGGGGAGTAAGCCTATAATCTACTTTGTTTCTGTTGTTGTTTAGTATTGTTCTCGTTGGGGGGGGGGAGATAGGAACAGTCTATGGAACAGTATAAAAAGGTCTGAAAAATGTGTTTTGCGTTGAGTTAAAGATACAGGAATTTTCAGATAGGATATTTAGAATTTATTTATTAGAATGAAAATGTAAAAAACAAATAATGTTCATGTTAAACAGCACAGACAAATCATTTCTAAAAAAAATGCATTGTGTTTATATTAATTTTCGTTGATGAAACAAGGCTCTATTTGACCGTAGATTTTAGCACGTGATTTATGTTAAAAATTAGGGAAATTATATTTACAACTTATGCATGAGGGGAAAAATCTTGCACGTGTCCCAAGTAAGCTGGTGGTCGGATCACGCCTTGTCCCGTTAAGTGTCAGTGATCTTTGCATCTATGTAATTAACCTTGACGATGAGATAATGGAGGAAAAGGTTCGAAACCGAGAGATAATGAATGAAATACAGATATTAATGAAAAAAATGAAGGCTAGAAATGCAGTTGCAAATTAAAACACGCTTCAAAGGGCTTCTGTCCCCAAAGTTTATGGAAGGAGCCAATATGAATTGTAAAGATGACTGATTTAGGGAGAGAGAGAGAGAGAGAGAGAGAAGGAAGGAGGAGAGAGAGAGGAGGAGAGTGAAACAGGGAGAGATAGAGAAAGGAAAAAAACAAGAACTAAGATTTAGGGGAAGAGAGAGATGAGAGAGAAGCAGAGGAGAGGAGAGAGAGAGCGAGAGTGAAGAGGGGTGAACAGGGGATGGAAAGAAAGAAAAAACAGAGATAGATAGAGAGAGAGAGAGAGAGAGAGAGAGAGAGAGAGAGAGAGAGAGAGAGAGAGGAGAGCGCAGTGGTGGTGGTGCGATTGCAAGGACATAAATCTCGTGGATCCACATGTAAAATAACCAAAGTGGAATTGAGCAGTAACTAAATTATTTTGCTAATAATGAGAAACATGAAAACTTGAAAGCGCCACCAGATGGACGTTGCAGCAACTTCCAACGCTGAAAAGAATTAAATACATTTCCTGGTATTAATAATACTCCCGCGGCTGCTTTCTAAGTTATTTGGTTCTTTCTTCTAACTGCAACGTAAGTCAGCTAACTCCTCCGGGAAATTAGAGCTTCTCTGAGCTGCGTGTTTGTCAGTACTCCGTCTCCACTCTTTTTACATCCTGTTTCTTGAGCAAAGCGAACTGCACTAAGGATTAAATACCTGAAGCTACGCTGCACAATTTTGTAAAAGATGCCTTTGCAACGAAGCTGCAAATCCGAAGGAGATGGTGAGCTCACTCAAGCCATTTCCACAAAACATTCTTCTAAGAAAGAGACGGCGATCGTCTCTTCGCCCAAATGCATACCACGAAATGATTAGACCAAATTCATACCAATGAATTATTAGACCAAATGCATACCACCAAATGATTAGACCAAATGCATACCAATGAATTATTAGACCAAATGCATACCACCGAATGATTACACCAAATCTGTCGATACATTTCGTCTTTTCATACTTTCACCAGAGGTGTTTTCTTGCAACGACTCCATGACTGAGAGACAAGACGGCCTCCATGACGGAAGACACGAACGTGGATTCGCGTTCTCGCCACACGAATACATCACAATTTTCATGAAAACTCATAGGATGAGGTCCCTAACCCTGCTCCCTTATCTTCCCTGACTGCCTCTTCACTAACATTTCACTAGGGAGAAATAAAATCATTTGAATTTAAAACTACCAAATAAAAGATTGAGATTTCGATTCCCTTACTCCCATTAAGAAAAGACAAGAGAATAAGCATGAGAAGAAAGTTATATATATCGTCTTGCTGCCTAGAAAACTGGAACGGGAGACATGCACACGGATGCACCACACGACATGAGTCACGTCTCATATTTTGATAAGATGGGTCTCGAGGGAGGTGGAAGCAGTAACGTCTTCTGCGTGATTATTCTTCCGCCTCAGGTGGAAGAACGGCTTTGCTTTCGTGCATTCCAGTCCTGACTGCTGGAACGGATGAGGTCGTTCGAACGCAAAAATGGAAG
>NC_087213.1:23563329-23568329 GCF_015104395.2 Macrobrachium nipponense | reverse complement strand
TCGCCTTAAATAAAAAGAACTCACAGTGACCTCCATTCGTCTAATTCCTTGAAATCTCTGAGCGTTTATTTGCATTTGTCAATCAACGTAAGTGAACTGCGTGTAGTTAAATCCACCATCTCATGCTGCCAGTATACCATTCCGTGACGTCCATGTCAGCGTTAGCCATTAGCGTATCGTGAGGAACAGCCGAAGGAGAAAATCATTGGCTAAGTTCGTCAAAAGAAGCACATGTTCTGGTGCCCTTTGGGAGACGGAATATATACTATAGTAGTAGGTCCTCCCCTATCAGCTCACACACGAAAATGAATCCAAGGTCGAGGACATCTATATGGTTAGTATCTTCGTCATTATACCTTCGCACTCATCCCAGACCATCTAAGATTGGAAGATGCAAAATATACCGGAAGATGCATTAGCAATTTCTGGTAGACATTAGAGGTGCCTCACACTGAGACCCCTGGGGAAACCCGAACGAGCTGTAAGGTCTGTAGGGTAAGATAAGAAAGGTCATCACAATACCCCTAGAGTCTCACAGTGGGTATTTTTGTCACCGAAAACGTCCGCTGGGTTCATTTGTGTTTGAAATTATATTTCGTTGGTGTTCTGAATGTTCTGCATAACATCCCGTCCTATGATTTATGCTTGTTTCTTTGTATGGTGTTTTTACGTTGCATGGAACCAGTGGTCATTCAGCAACGGGACCAACGGTTCTACGTGACTTCCGAACCACGTCGAGAGTGAACTTCTATCACCAGAAATACACATCTCTCACTCCTCAATGGAATGGCCGAGAATCGAACCCGCGACCACCGAGGTGGGACGCTAATAACATACCAACCACACCGCTGAGGCAGTTTAAACTATGATTTATGCGCGCATTAATGCAATGCATTTCGGAGAGCGTTTAGATTTTTACGCTGTCTGGGTATTCAGTGGGATTTCTCATTGGCAAGATTTTCATGGCAACAGAATAATTGGCAGACATTTATTTTTTATATATTTATTTATTTATTTATTTCGTTTGTTTTTGTACCCCAACGTTACTGAAAGGTTTATTGTCCAATACTTTTGCATACCCGAGCAAAAAACAAGATATTAGCTCGGATGAGACCCTTCTCTCTCTCTCTCTCCGTTTAACAAACGAATGTGATCCCTTTTTATAAAGAAGTAGAAATATATTGTAAGTTTTGCTGTCATAACGCCATGGAGTACAATAGATTTCATTCTTCTTCTGTCACTAAAAAAAAATAAATAAATAAATAAATAAAAACACACGAAACTGCAATGAGAATAATGAGTGAGAAGCCTCGTCAGGCAAAACGCTCGGTCAATCGGGGTCAAGAAACTGAGTTTAATATAAAACATAATCGTGAATCATTTTATCGGCTTTTAGTCCGATAAACGATGCACTGGAAAACCTTGCATCAGAAGACATGACATAACGCCATACCATCACGCTTCCCGTAAATGAGATTCGTCCTATGATGTGACGCGTAGATGTATAATGACCATTTCCATGTATGATCTTCCTTTCGATGCATAAGACTTCCTCTCTGATCTTCTTTGTTCTGAATTGGTTTCTTTGTGAATTGATTTATATATTCGGACTCATCTTGAGTCATTTTTCTATCTTAATAATCAGGCTAGATGATGATGATATATAATATATATATATCATATATATATATATATATATAATATATAATATATATATATATTATATTAATATGATATATAGAATATATTATATTTATATGTATATATATATATACATATATATATATATATAACTATATTATTTGTAATAATAATTTTTTAGAATACACGTATATATACAAAAATATATATATATATATGGCATATATAATATATATATATATATATTATATATATATATATTTCTGTTATAATGTTATGAATGCGTTCCATTCAATGTTAGATTTTGTGAGAGTAACTAAAATAAATAACTAACATTACTAGATAATGATGCGCATTATATAATTGTTATAATGTGTTATTTGTAAGTTTTACTTCAATGTTAGATTTTATGCGAGTTGCTGAAATAAATAACCAACATTACAAAAAACTTTTCCATTTATGTATGATTCCGTCTGGACGAAGACTCTTTTCGTACCATGTTGGACTTTTTTTTTTTTTTAATGCGAATAATTCAAATCTAAAATTCGCATTTTGTCACATTCTGGCGCACAATTTAGCCGCGATGCAATATTAATCGTTCCTACGTAATCACGATTGGGTATGAATCCAATTTCATCTGTGAAATAAAAACATGAGCTGGAATATTTTTTGCGAGAGGTTAATATAATTTCAGATCGATGAATTGTTTCATTTCAGCCGGGAATGTTTAGGCCTCTCTGTAATAATCGAATGGGAGATAAACGGTCCCATATTGACGCAGCTATGCTCTAAAGTCCATCAATATTCATGAATAATAATAAGCAGACTTTTCGCTGGAATATGGAAAGGGAATTTTATGCTTTTCCTTTCGTGTATCAAAAAAAGCTCTTGGTTATACCCGCAACCATATCCGCTTTTATTAGTGACCTGGGATTATTTTAGGGTATTTCCTCTCTCATATCTTCTGCATCTCTTCATTTCTTCTCGCTCAGGATTTAGTGTGGACGTATAAGAACGAATGAAAGGCATGAAGAACAATTGTGTATGGTGCCTTTCTTCTCTATCATTTCCGGACGTAGTAATTCTGCTCAAGACTCGAAGACATGACCCAAGAATAAACTTATAGAGATTAATTTGCGATTTTTTTTTTTTTTTTAGAGGAAACTTCACAAAAAGCCTCTACTCTCGTGACAAACGATCCATGAAACTTTTTCAGATGAGTCAAACTAATAAAATGAGGTAGGATGTGTGAAACTAAAATGACAATTCTCATGAGTGCAGACATATCAGAAGCAACTCAAATGACGCTGAAAAATTTGACAGTTAGTAAAGAACGACCTGCGAGCAGAACTGAACCCTGATATTAACCTAATTGCTCGCTCTTAGATGTGAGCACGAATATGCCGATTTGCCTCATGCTACAGGGTGTCCATTAGGTCCCAGTACCACTTCACGTATTTATTGCTCATAATGTTACTGGGACTCAATGGCCACCCTGCATTTTAAGAAAGGTACATGACAATCCATTTTAATCTCGCGTTTTATGAATCACAGTCAACTTTTAGCCAAGATAGTAATCTTTTTTTCACATTTAGGCACTTTTTCGTTCCTTTGCGCTCGTTATATTCTTAAAACACATCTCGATAATGTACGCGTCTCACGGTAACTCGTATGTCGATAAGCACTGGGAATGGGTTGGTTCCAGTGCTAGTAAAAGTGTGTATAAATAGAGAGCTATATATATATATATATTATATATATAGCTATATATATATTATAGAGATATATATATATTATAGATATATATATATATATATATCATATATGTATTTATATATATATAATGTATGTAATGTATGTTATATATATATACATAATCACCGATTTACAACTAATACAACTCTAACGTATTTTGCACCATCGCAATTTCTACCATCACGTGTTCATTTTCCTTCTTTTGGGCAACAAATCCCACAAGCCTACAAATGCAGTTACATGAAGGTTGCATCCGCCAATGGTCAACACTGAACTAGGATATCGTAACAGCCTCTTCAGATACTGAGTTAAAATAACTTTGAAAAGATCGTTTTAATATACTGTAAAAAAAATGACTTACCTTTGCAAAAAAAAAATTATTATTTTCACCTTCATCCGAACGGTTTAGTAAGAGCTATAAGGACAGTGGGAGAAGAAAGATATTACTGGAACTTGGGCACAATGAAACGTGTCATGATTGAGGGCCTGTAATTGACTGTCGTAGCATTTATCTGGGGACCTTTTAGTGAGAAATTAATTAATCTATAGAGCTGAAATTATGTCTGTGCACATACATACACACACACACACACACACACACACACACATATATATATATATATATATATATATATATATATATATATATATATGTGTGTGTGTGTGTGTGTGTGTGTGTGTGTGTGTGTGTGTGTGTGTGTGTGTGTGTGAAAGAAAAAAAAGTATTTCGCCTTTTATTCAAGAAATATACCTCCATTCCCGTGTGAATTGCAGGGGAAGGAATGCCCTCATTCACGGCGGTCAAGCGACAACTCGAGTGGGAATCCAAACCCCGGGAATTCCTAAAAAGGACACGACGTGTTAACAAAGATCAAGATCCCGAATTCTGTCAAGCGACGAGGTCTGTAATGGCAGATACCCGTTGGAGGCAGATCGTAGATAATGCTAAGTATGTTTACTTCGGTGCGCTCCCTTTTCCCTTTTCTTGAGAAAGACTAAGTTTTATCAACTTTGTTCCAACTAACATTACTGCAGTGACTATTATTATTATTATTTATTATTATTATTATTATTATTATTATTATTATTATTATTATTGTAATATATTATTATTATTATTATTATTATTAATATTATTATTGTTAATATTATTATTATTATTATTATTGTTGATATTATTATTTTTATTATTATTAATATTATTATTATTATTATTATTATTATTATTATTATTATTATTATTATTATTATTATTATTATTATTAGGGAAAAACTATATCACCAGAGTGTATGTATAAAAAATGTTAATAGTTCATGTATAATTAAGAAAAATAAATTAATAGTTCGTGTATAATTTAAAAACACTTTACAAAACTTTCGAACCCTTCCCTGGGTTCGAAAGATTCGTAAAGTGTTTTTTAATTATGCACAAACTATTAAAAAAATTTATTATCATGGATCCCTTAGAATTTTTTTTTCTCTCTATCACAGTCCTCCAATTCGACTGGGTGTTTTTTTTTTTATATAGTGTGGGGTTCCGGGTTGCATCCTGCCTCCTTAAGAGTCCATCACTTTTCTTACTATGTGCGCCGTTTCTATGATCA
>NC_087213.1:23495829-23558329 GCF_015104395.2 Macrobrachium nipponense | reverse complement strand
GCAGGATAAGCGAATTTTTAGGCAGCCACACCTTGGAGGATCACACGTGTTCAACAGATGATTCATCCAGAAAACAATACATTTTGAAAAAACAAGGAGGCATTTACAATTTAACATGAAATTTACAAAAATGTCCCCACAATAAATTATTAAAGAAAAGACGAAAAAAAGGATATAAATATATCGAGCAAGAGAGAGAGAGTGCGTGCATTAGGCTTTGGGTTGTCTTTCTTCATTTGTAACAAACCCTCAGCTTTATCAATTGCGACATCTCTATATAAGTTTGAAAAATACTGTGACCTACCACAAAATCATTTAGACATTATCAAGGGCATGACATAGTATTGTGATACGAATGCCTATCACGAAAATAACTTCCCCGCTCGCTACAAAAAAAAGTTAAAAGAATTGAAGAATGATAATAGCTTACGCATTACTAACGCTGATAAATCCAATAGTTTAGTAGTTCTGGACAAAAATGACTACATATCACGCATGCATACTTTACTAGAAGATGAGATAACTTACAATAAAACTCGAAAAAAATCTGTTGGACCAAGTAATAAAAAACCTTAATATCAATATCAAACAAATTCTTAAAAATAAAAAAGAACTATTGTAAGTTAACTGTAAAGTGTCCCTCATTACCTTATTTATATGGCCTAATCAAAACTCATAAGGAAAACAAACCTACGCGCCCAATTATTAGTTCTGTAGGATCAATTACTTATAAACTATCTAAATATCTTACTAAATTGTTATCCCCGCTACTTGGAGCTGTATCTAATTCACACATCCGGAATTCTCTTGATCTTGTGAAAAAATTAAATAACATTGTAATAAACCCTAGTGATATCTTTGTCAGTTTTGATGTATGTTCCTTGTTTACAAAAGTCCCTATTGACTCTGTGCTAGAATATTTAAGTAATGAACTTGTATTGCATGAATTGCCTATGTCCGTTATACACATAATTTCATTGATTAAGTTATGTATTTGTGATTGCAGATTTATTTTTAATAGAGAATATTACCAACAAATATTTGGTATGGCCATGGGTAACCCTTTATCACCTCTCCTTTCAAACTTATATATGGAATTTTTTGAAAGACAACTCCTCCCGAATATCACACTTGTCCCCTTAAAATGGTACAGATATGTAGATGACATCTTAGTAGTCTTACCTGTTGGTATCGATGTAAATGATTTATTGTCTAAATTGAATAATTTAGTGCCATCCATAAAATTCACTGTTGAAATTGAAAATAACAATGTCATCCCTTTCCTAGATGTATTAATACAAAGAGAATCTTTCCAATATAAATTCGGTATTTATAGAAAACCCACAAATAATTTTACATATGCACATTTTTATTCTGGTCACCATCTTAATATTAAAATTTCAATTTTTTTCTTCTATGTTCCTACGCGCTTTGCGTATCTCGAGTCCACAATATCTTGGCCAAGAAATAGAATACATAAAAAAAGATAGGAAACGATCTCTGCTACCCACCTCATATAATTGATTTATGTTATAAAAAAAGCTCACAAAAAGTTTTATAGTGTTGTTAGTAATGAAAAAGAAATGCCAAAAATGGACTTAGCTTGCCTTACTTTCGTGGATTTGAAACCATAAAATCAATATTTAAATTGTTTAATGTTAATATAGCGTTCTCTTATAACAATACCATTAAAGATATGCTAATTAAGAATAGTCCCGTAACAAATAACAACATAATTTACAAAATTCCTTGTAAGGATTGCCCATCTTTTTATGTTGGACAATCAAGTAAAAATTTATGTGTAGTATTAATCAGCATATGTATTCAGTTAGAACAGCCCAGACTTCAAATGCACTGTTTATCCATCTGAGTGAAAAATCTCATTGTATTAAATGGGGCGATACCTCTGTAATTGCTAGATCTAATGATTATGTTTCAAGAAATTTACTGGAATCAGCAATTATACAAATCACTAATAAAAACAACCTAAATCTTAGTCTGGGATTGTACCATTTGGACCCGTATATTTGTCAAATGTTTATGAAGGACCTTAAAATAAATGAACTACTAATTAATTAGTCCCACATGTATATAATTATTTCTCTCTCTCTCTCTCTCTTGCTTGATATATTTATATCCTTTTTTTTCGTCTTTTCATTAATAATTTTTTGGGATCATTTTTGTAAATTTCATGGTAATAAGTTGTATATTCCTCCTTGTTTCTGTAAATCTTTAAAATGTATTGTTTTCTGGATGAATCCTCTGTTGAACACGTGTGTGATCCTCCAAGGTGTGGCTGCCTAAAAATTCGCTTATCCTGCTCTCAGGCGTTTCCTCGTTTCTGTAGAGTGAAATCGACCTTATTGCTTATCTTGTAACTGTTTTTCCTCTATACGATCAGTTGTGCCTGAGTAAAGGGTCGCACTAGACCGAAAGTGCTTGGCTATCTCGCTTTTCATTTTTCCTTTGTTGCAAAAACCTTTATTTATACTTAGCATCACGTTTTATATGCTTCGTGATTAACTTATTCATATATATATATATATATATATATATATATATATATATATATATATATATATATATATATATATATATATATAATATATATATATATATATATATATATATATATATATTTATACGTATATGCGTGTGTATGTGAGCATACAGGAATTCACTATTAAAGAAATAAATTTGACTACTTTTTCGAGTTCAGCTTCCGTGTTTTATATCGATAATAATGCTTGTCTGATAGTTCTGACAAGTTAAATTGTCGATGCAATTTATATATATATTATATATATATATATATATATATATATATATATATATATATATATATATATATGTATATATATATATATATATATATATATCGTATATATATTATACGTATATACGTGTGTGTGTGTGTGTCTGCGTGAACTCAGGGCTGAAGTCACAGAGGTCATATATATATATATATATATATATATATATATATATATATATATATATATATATATATATATATATATATATATTGCACCGAGAATTTAACTTGTCAGAACTGTCAGAGAAGCATTATTATCGATATAAAACACGGGAAGCTGAAGTAGAAAAAGTAGTCAAATCTATTTTCTGTAATAGCGAATTCCTGTATGTTCACATTTCCTGATGTCTTCAAAACTACGCTGATGAAATTTAATTAAATGGAGACGAACCTTTTGAGAAAGATTATATTTATGGAAGAATATGAAACCGCTGCGACTCTTACCTGCGGGAAGCCATTCTCGTTTAATAAATTGGTCTCACGGCAAATTAGATGCCTCCTTCAGATTTTAATAGAGTCGAATGAGAAACCTCTTCAGTCTCGAACACATTTTGTAGGTCTTGTTTCTGTCAGACGAGTCTTTCTTTTTCCAGCTACGAAAGATGTGTAGCCATGCGCCGTCACTCGTATGGAATGTTTACCATTCGCCTTTGCCAGCTATGTTTTAGTCTTGATTGAAATCTTAATGTATTTTCATTCTTGCATAAAACTCACTTTGCCTAATGAAGAATTCGGCTAATAAACACGAGAATCTCTCTTCTAAAGGCTAGATTTGAAATAAAACTTAATCAATTGCCTCACAGGAAGACAAGGCAATAATGGACTATTACAAGAAATATGTTGAAATACTAGAAACGCGTTTTCTTTCAGTTATCCAGTAAGGCCTTTTGTTCGCTTAGATTTTTTTCAATCATTCGTTGCCACTATACTAATAGTACAAAACACACTGGAGAGGGAGAGAGAGAGAGAGAGAATTTGAAGATACTTCTCAGCATACCAAATATTCGTAAATGGGATAGTGTCACCGCCATCTTGATTCAAGATGGCGGTGGTAGTGTTGATGTTTAGGCGAAGATATATGATAGGTCTTTGGAGGCTGTAACGTCACTGAACTAGTTGCGGCTCGGAGCTTTTTTTTCTTTCATTTTATTTTAGCTAAATTGTTTTGGAAAATCAAATATTTCCCGTCGACACATCATAACCATAATGTAAATAAAGCTTCAATATATATATGTGTATATATATATCATATATATATATATATATATATATATATATATATATATATATATATATATATATATATATATATATATTATATATATATATATACATATGGAGTTCTGCAAGACTTTTCGAATTCTTATGTCCTTTACGGATCAGACTGCCAAGTAAAGGTCAAGAAGTTTATAGGCCTTGTAGAACTCCATCGTTTCCCTTTCCTTCGTTGAATTCGTCTCTATTTATAGATTCCTAACGGTTCATATTTTCAGATATATATATATATATATATATATATATATATATATATATATATATGTATGTGTATGTATGTATGTATGTATGTATATATATATATATATATATATATATATATATATATATATATATATATATATATATATATATATATATATATATATATATATATATGGGATAGATAGGGTGTCTAGTTGAAACCCTCCTGTAAAAATTACGTAAATTTAATCTTGTTCTTATAAGGCCCTATGTTCAGATCAATTAAATAGTGTTTTCATTGTTACAACTCTCTTAAAATACAGAGAAAGTTTAGTTTTGGCTCTGCAATATTTTAATAACATAAATCATCCACTTGCTGCCACAATCACCCATCACTGTGGTGGTGAATTCAAGTTTGCTGTATAATAGAAATCTCAGTACTACCACATCTCTGTCTTGGTTCTTTGGTCAAAAGTCTCCCAAAGTATATGGTTATAGTATCAGTGCTTTGGCTTTCTAAAACGTTCTCACCAGACAAGAGTCCGTGATGGCAAGAAGTATGTAGAGCAAGCTAATTGCCCTACATTAAAAAGAAAATGTACCTAATACTCGTCTACATCCGGTGACTGTTATTAAAGACGAGTAATATATATATATATATATATATATATATATATATATATATATATATATATATATATATATATATATATATATATATATATATATATATACTATATATATATATATATATATATATATATATATATATATATATATATATATATGTGTGTGTGTGCGCGGTCGCGCGCGCGCACGCGCGTGTTTGTCTGTTTCTAAATCACGTTTTCTGTATGGCCTTTCGTCATTCTTTGGTTTATCATGTTTCAGAAATATAATTCTATTCTAAAAAAAAATCACGAGTCATTTCATGGATAAAACTTCGTTTCTTCGACCTCGAAGTTAAAATAAAATTACTCGAGGCGCTAGAAAAAAAAAATTAAGAAGAAAATTAGCACATGACCAGGAATTTTCAGGTGTGAATTAATTTCCTAAATGGTGGGTTATTCGAAGATTGTCCTATTTTTCTGACGTGAAATATGGTCATTATAGTATTTCGATTGACATTTTTCCCATTAATATGGAAGATAATGCGCAAACTGTGCCATTCAGTTACTTGAATATAATAATAGCATATTTGCACAGATTTTAATTCATAAAACAAGTAAAAAAACATATTAAGAAATGAAAACGAATTTAATTTAGTATGTATAGCAAAGATGTTTTAGTTGGCAAATATTTCCTTTAGTTTACGATGAAGTATAAATTTTTCTTATACATTATCACATTCGTTTTCTTTATTCAATGAACCATATACTACTGTAAACATTGATATGTCCATCTTTATTCATTGTATATTGAGTGCTAGCTGAAATTAGTTGATAAATTCAAATTATTTTTTAATTATTAGAAATGCCATTTTTATTAAAATGCAAGTAGACACAATCTATGAAAAAGTCTAAAGCGCAAAACGATTTCACTTTTCGTTTTCCTTACAAGAGAATAGTGTTTTGAATGTTATTGTTCATTTATTGATTTATTCATTTCTTCCAACAAATTTCGGGTATGGAGTACAGAATCTACAGGTCAGACAAACCAGATACTAATATGTAATTGTGGTAACAACAATGCCCTCATCTCTTTTTGCCTCAGTTATAGCATACTCATGCAGGTAGGGGCGACAAGAAAGTTAATCTCCTTGTAGTCGTTCCTGTATGTGATTTCCGAATGCAACATTTTGATCTTGCTTGTCTTGTAGAAGTTCGCACACTTCTGCACAAGCTCCTGAGATTCGGCAGTAGGTATTTAGTTAACATATATTTGTGAATATTAAGTATTTATGTTCACTCCAAAACGAGTTCAGTTGTTTTTATGTATTTTGGTAAAGTGCATTTAAGCAGGTTTATGTATTTTCCCCCTTTTTTTATCCTGTAAAGGTTTGGTTTATGCATATCCTAAATGCGAAGTTATATCATTTTTAATGGTGCTATCAGTTTTTGCCAAACATCAATTTTACCATAGTTTTAAAACCAATTTTTTTATTTATTGAATTTATAAATTCTTGCCATTCTGCCCATACATATTCATCTCAAACCAAATTCATTATAGCGATGAATAATCCATCGGATTCAAGTGCTAGGTTCAAGCCTAAATTTCATATTCCAAACCATTCCATTCCATAACACAGTAACGACGAACTAATATCTAAGATATATGTGTGAAAAATTCTAATGCCGAAATATATTTCAGTTCTTTCTTTTCAAATGTTCTCAAGGAGAAATTGTTACAATTTAGAAAAAGTTGTCGAAGTTGTCAAGACATAATTGGAACCCAGTGACGTACTGACGTCTGACTGACGTTTAACAGCTGTTCGATCCTCGCCATTGTTGTCTTTATTGCTGTGATATTTAGTGGTCCCTATGTTTTTAAGAAAATGTAAGTCTTTTTCCTGGTTCAAAATACCTTCGTTAGTATGTATATTGTTCAGATTAAAGCATTATGTAATCACAACTCACAAAAGAGTGACACTTATTGCACACATAAGCCGAGACATTGAAGTTGTAATTGACCACGTTAGTAGTCATACATACTACTAGGCTATTATAGCTAGGCTAATAGGTTACTCCTTTGTGTCCGGAATTTGTAACGCCGTTATGGAAGCTTTATGGGTAAATGTCCAGGAGAAGACCGCTCCCGTTTTTCAAGTATTAACGGCAAAAAAACGACCAGATTGGTGTTGCACATCGCATAGGTAGAAACATGAGGAAATTAATAAAAAAAAAACTATGACTTACCTACTACTCTTACACACAAAATGTAAGCATAAACCTACAACTACAATTATCGGGGACCCCAGTGGGAAGTGGGATGTTTGGGTGGGGGGAGGAGGAGAAAAGTGATTTTCGGGGCCCTACCGAACCTAACACAACCATCTAACCTAACCTAGGGCCCTGTACCCCTACCTAGGCCAAGTGGGGGGCTCCCCCCCTTGCGACCCCCCCTTAAGGCCACAGTGATTTTCGGGACACTACCGAACCTAACACAACCACCTAACCTAACCTAGGGCCCCTTACCTCCTACCTAGGCCTAACACATCCATCAAACCAAATCCAAAGTGATGGTACTGCTGTATACATCGTTATACAACCACCATTATAATATACTTTATTAATTAATGAAGCTTACCTTAAACTGTTGGTTGGTTGATAAGGATGTGCTGCTGCTGAGGAAAACGTGAAGCCGTTGCGAAGGTTCCCTGACATGCAACTTAAAGTAGGAAGTGGCCAGGTACCCGACAAAGTGTTGTTTTCCCCTACCAAATTTTGGCACTAAATTCTTCACATCCCGCCACTTCCTCTCCACAGTATTGGGTTGAGCCTGTGTCTGGGGATCAACAAAGTGAAGGCTGTGGTTAACAGTCTAATGCTTTAAGCCTTTCTCTGCCAGACAGTCATATGCTCACCAACAGTCAGAAATTATGGTTGTGCCTGGCTCGATCCTCTCCTTAATCACCGAGAGCAGGGTGTCACCATCCCGGGTTTCCACAGGAACCAGGAAAAACTCTCGTGATTCGCGGCAAATACCACCAAATACCCACTGCCCGTCTATTACTCGGCCAACGTTATATTTCCGTTTGCCAAATTTTGACTCGTCAATTTCCACTATACAATTGTTGCCACCAATTTTCTTGCTGCGCCGAAATACCCAATTAATTACCACTTCCCTGCAAAATGACTACCAATTGCATACAGTACCTTTATTTAATTTTAATTCAGAAATGGCTACTTCGTAGCAAAACCAATTTTGAACCCACAAAACTATAAATTTCAAATTAGTTTCAATGTCCAGTTTCACTTTGGAAAACCAGGTACCCACAAACAAAGACACTTTATATGAACAACGCTTACGTCTACGTCCTTTCGTAATGTAAGATTTATCACACCTAAAACTATGTTTCTTATAATCTACCCTACACACTTCATGACAATGTGGACAATTTTTATTTTGTAAAATTAAATTGTCTCTGGCACAAATCCACTAGTTTTTCAATATTCCCCGAGTAAGCTAAAACAAATTCACCGTAACTTAGGAAACAGTCAGTCATATTGCACAACTTCTTGTGCAATATGAGATGAAGTGCTTGTTACGGCCTCCATGTCTAAGAACGAATTGAGAAATGCCTGGGTAAGATAATGTATTGTCGCACCGACAAAATTTTCAAATATCCGCGCCATTGGCCAAAGTTGATGAGGTGTCAGAAAATGAAACTATGATTGGCCAAACATGTACGTTATAGTGGACTAGTTTGTCTGTGGAGTATAGTAGTTACAGGGCTCATTTGAGCTAAAATAAGACACAGTCAACAATAACAATAGACTTGGAAAAATTCTGGGAGGAAGACAAGAGTAGCGTGAGTTTGATCGTCGATATTTCGACTGTTATTGAATTTCACTAAATTATCTCACTCGCATACCACTAGTATTTACATACATTCCTACACATTCTAGTAAAAATACATTGAATATCACTGATATCTTCATGGGCCCTCTCCTAGACATTAACTGCTTTGGGCTATTACCCAACATAATTTGAGCTTTCATACGGAAATCCTTAGAAAAATTCAAAGATTATCATGGGATAGGCCAGGATTTGAGACGAATGTTTTCCATTTTGGGTGCCAAACTTTCAGATTTATATTGGTTTTAGTCGCGTACAGCGATGCAATTTGGTGTCAGGAACAGGAGCTGTGTTAGGGACTGGGGTCTGGGACAGAATGAAATAAAAGTTGGACTGTGTTTGCTGCCACTAATTTAAAATTTTATGTTTATTTTTTAATTTATTTTTTAAAGTAACCAATCATTTGTATTTTAGCACAAGACGTCGTATATTGGATACTTGAGAACAGGTTGCAGGTAATCGACTTGATTTTAATACGTTTTAGACCATATATCTCAATGTTACAAAATGTTTTACATTTTTTTTTTTCAGAAAATCTGAAAACCTTGCGAGCAGAAATCAGGGCCCCATAAAAGGTTATACTTGGATACACCAATCTCACCATGGAATTCCAGAACCTGCTGTGAAAACCAAGCATTATTGCTAAGAAACTACATTATTGTGTCATACTGTGCAGTGTAGTATAATCATCTCTAATTTTACCATTAAAACTTTTATAGGTTTAGGTATTATGCAGAGTTCAGTAATGATTCTTGAAGTTTACTTTGTAAAAACTCATGGTTTCTCAACATAAAGGGTAATTCTGTATGTTTAAGGATGCATATTTTTCAAATGCAGTTCTTGCTTGATAATTGTATAGGATAAGCTTTTATTATTATACAGGTAAAGAGTTCAGTAATGATTCTAGTGCAGGTGAAAGAGAATAATGATTCTTTTAGTTTCAAAGTAAAGGGCATTTTTATATGATTGGCCTGCATATTTTCTAGTATTATCCAGTGTAAAGAGTTCAGTAATGATTCTTGTGCAGGTAACATGAAGGGTTATTTTATATGATTGGGGAAGATATTGTTCAAAAAGCTCTTGCTAGTTTACTAATCTATCAGTATGTTTTATTATATGTAGTTTTTGCTTATGGGATTGTTCAGATCATTTGAAATTAGTTTTTCTGTTAAGTTTTATATTACCTATCGTCTTTGCATTTCAGGTTACAGTACATAGTTTTGTTTGATATAACTATATCAAAGTAATTTACTAGGTACTGTTCACAAGCTATTCTTTTTACATGAATGTTTTTCATCAGTTTAGAATCTGCTAGTATAACATGATTCAGTTTGTGTCAATTTAAATTTTGTCAAGTCGTCTGTAATTATAGCAAGGTTAATGTAGTGAGGATTCATAATATATTTTCATTATAGCAGTGTTAATGTAGTGAGAATTCCATAACATCATTTTGGCTTTGCATCATTGTAACAGGGTTTAAAGTTTGGTGACTTTACCAATTAAAATGCTTTTTAATACAGAAGGAATATCACATGGTAGTGTTAAGTGCAGTACTTGACAAGATATTAAGCCGCTTAGCATCAAGCTGCATAATATCGTTGATTTTGAAGGAAAGGAAAAGTTATGAAGAATTTTCGTCAGTGCATTAGGCAGCCGCCTACAGCATGTAGAGAAACGGGTGGAGCTTTGACACTGATAAGGAGATTGTGCTCAGTCACTTGCTTGGTGGTTTAATAAGCGGCTGTATATATTTTTTGGTCAGTGCTCCCACCGCAATCTGTACCTACTACGTATCACTTTATTGCCCTGTGACCTTAATATGGGCTAAGACAGTGATTTGAGGCAACAGATAATAACAGAGATATGTTGTTGAAGTAATCTGGTATTAGAACAAAGCAGATATCGGATCAGCTGGTTGTGAGGTGGTATTTCGACGCTGGGTTGCCAGGTTTAACGAAGGTGGCAACCATGAAATTCGGACTTTGAAAAAGTGGCCTGGTATGCCAAAGAAACCCTCTGATTGAAGTTTAACTGTTCTCAAGTGTCAATTACTTTCTAATTGACGCTTGAGTACAGTCAAACTTCGATCAGAAGTCTTCTTAGGCATACCAGGGCGCTTTTTCTGAGACAGAGTTTCATTGTTGCCACCTTTGTTAAATCTGGCGACGCAGTGTTGAACTGAATGCCTCCTCACAACCAGCTGATCTGATATCTGTTTTGTTCTAATGTCAGAATGCTTCAACAACATATGCTATTATCTGTTAACTCAAATCACCATCTTGGCCCATATTAAGGTCACAGGGGGCAATAGTGATACGTAGTAGGCAAAACTTCCAGTGGGAGCACTGACCAAAAAATATATATAGCCACTTATTAAACCTCCAAGCAAGTGACTGAGCTGTAGGCTGCCTATTGCACTGACGAAATTAATTCCCAATTTTTCTACTCCTTCAAAATTCGACAAGATATTAGGCTGCTTAATGCTAAGCGGCCTATGTTGTCGAGTACTTAGTGCATATGTTTACTTTTTAGTATTGGATTAGCTTAATAATTTTCAGTGGTATAATTTACAATGCATAATTTTCAAATTTTCTTAATTTTAGAAAAGATTTTTCTCCCCTAGGTCGTCTTATTGTTACTGGTACTGTAAAAGGAATTTTCTTGACAGTACTGATGTTTTTCAGCAACAGCCAGTACAGCACCATTCCTAACATGACAAATTTTTTGTAAATGCCATCAATATGCACATAACCTTCAAGTTTTGAAAGTAAAGTTTTGCCCTGTTAAATATGGTTATGATCAAACATTTAGCAAGGTAAATAAGCATTGTCAAGCATTCAGCATTTGTTTTATTCATTAATTAACAGTCTAAATGCCTTGAATCCAGGGATATTCTCGAGCCTCTTGTATTTATGATGATGTATGCTCCAGCACACTTTTCCAGAAGTTTCCGTAACATTTAATAAATATTTCTTAAAGTAACAAGTTTCCTTCCAATGCAGGTCTTCCTTTAATACCTGTATGATTGGAACTTGCTACTTAACCACTGACTTCCACATCATGACATCAAGGAATTTATGATGCTTTCATTTGCTAGAATTGCCCATTACTTCTCGTATGGTTCTGCTTGTAAGTAGGGTCATTGGAGGGTACATAAGGGTTCCAAAAAGAATTCCTGGATGTGACGATAAAAGACATGGCTGCTGCTATCCAGGCTTTATTCAATTCGTGTTTAACCTGCAATAAACAAAAATTTGTAACACATGCAAAAAAAAAAAAAAAAAAAAGGCACTTCTAACTAGTCCCAAAACTAGCTGCACTTCTAACTAATCCCTAAACTAGCTGCAAAGTAGTAACATACTTATACTGCATATATCCAGCATAATACACACTTCCTATATCCACCACAATACACACTTCCTATATCCACCACAATACACAACACAGCGTCCATCATAAGAAAGTTAAGCCATTTGAGTATGACAAGCAATGACAAAGGTATGAAAATATTGATATTACAAAAATTTTTGTCCCTTCTAGACGAAAAGACCACCACTACCAAAAAGTTATAATGACATGATAAAATACAGTACCATGTTAACCTGAAAATATATATATATTTTTTTTTAACATAATGCCATTACTGTACAATACAGAAGTCAATTTGAACACCTCCCTCTCCTGGGCTTCTGAAAATATGCTGTCCTCCCCTGGTAGTAATAGCAGCGATGGGATAGCTGACCCAACCCTTGGGACAAGGGACGAAATACAAACAACTGCAGACCCTTGTCCATCCTAATCTCTATTGTTGACATGTCAGGCTTTTGGTAAACAGTAAGAAGAATGAAATAACAGTAAGAATGCTGTGAAGAGGTTCAAAAGGAAATGCAATGAGCAGAAAGTAATTAATGGTTCTTCAGGAGATACTTTGGACTTAAGAAGCTCAAAAACCAGGCGAATTTAAAAACAGTGAACCTGACCTAACACAGTTTGTTGAAGGCTAAGGTACAGAGGACAATTAAGAACCAAGATCCATAAACTGACCAATGTTGTTAAGGCCTAACACTGAAGAGCCTTATAAATTTCAGGCTTGGTTCCCTAGCCTCTCTTGAAAAGCCTAGCTCACCAAAAGAGATAGCTAACAGATGCTAAGAATCAGATGAAGCATGCGCAACTAAGTGAAGAATTACCACCATCTGGGGAGGTAACTAATGGAAACAATTTCCTTTGGGGTCCACTATGAGATGATAATTCCTTGAACTCTCAAAAAATCATAACTTTTTGAAAACTTTCCTTAAAAAAACATAGTTTTGTGTTCTGGGCACACATGAACAGATGAAGGAACCATTCTGACCGAGAGATGATCGTGAACTCTGTTCAAAGCTACAGTTTCTCTGCTAGCCTGAACAAAATTCTTGATTTTACTTTTATATGTGCATAGAGAGGTTGAATTACATTAGAGAAGACTGTGACGTTCTTGTTTCCGATCTCCTACTTGCATAAGACCTTCCAACCTGTCAAAAGCTTTAGGTTGTTCATACGCATTTGCTCCCCTAAACAGTCCAACTCCCTAACATTTCCATGTTCTCCCAACCTGACCCCAAAGTAACTGAGGACAATGTGAGGACTGGACTCTAGCAGCAGACAACAGCATAGTACCAAGACAAACTAATAGAAAGGCATTAGGATGGGCACTTCATACCAAGATGGCTTAATGACCGAATGAAGGTACCCATTCATACCACAATATCTGGAGTCAAAAAAGCAATTCAATTTATGATGAATATTAAGAACCAGCACTGAATACATCACCTTTCATCTAAGAACCAGCACTGAATACATCACCTTTCATCATAACACTAAAGAAAGGGGGAGGGAGGACCCTAAGCACCCTTTATGTGTAGATGACTTGATTCAGGGAGGAGGGCCTTACAATAATGTTTCACAAACAGGAGACTGGAACAGAGACCAAAGGACTTAAAATCATACAAGAATGTTAGCTAAGGACATTGTGTAACAGGAAGAATGATAAGGAAAATGATGCTGTTATGCGAGGTAACGAATGTAACAGATGGTGTCAAAAGACATGACCGAATATCAATAACATTATAAAGTGGTCTTGCCCGAAAGATGAGCTAACTTAAAGCAAGTTTAAATGGCACAGGGATTTTACCTCTGTTATAAGCGACAGGAAGAGGAAGTATGATAATGTTAAGTATAGGAACAGACCTTGGAGGAGGTAGAATATTTCCACTAACTTGATGGTTGACTGTGCTGCGAGGTTGGAATTAAGAGGGCAGCCATGAAAACTACACAATAAAAACAATATGGATAAGCGGAAAAGGGCCTAGATATTTGAAAAAAAAATTATGTGCAAGACCTGTGCTACTATACTGGCTGGACTGCATCAGAAAGATTGTATTACACGTGTAGATGTAGAAGATTGGGTATTCGAGGATGTGCATTGCATTAAGATCTAAAAGAATAAGATTTGAGGATGTAATGAGAAGGGGGGAAGAAAACTGTAGATAAAAAAAAGCAGAACAATGACCATCCATATGGCCTGAAAGTTCACTAAAATGGGTTTAGAATGGTGCCTTGACCCAATGGGAATCGATGTTGATACAATGAACAATAAGATTATGTAAGATGGTATAATGCTGTCATTCGAGTTTTAAAGATGGATAACAGTGCAGTAGTGTAACTGTACAAATACGTACACTTCCTTTATTAGATTTGATCAACAAATTATACTATAATACTTTACTGCTACTGCTCTGGTCTTATACCTTGATGATTCCATCTACTAGAACGGGGCCTTAGGTTTCCTTATAATTCTGTTTTATTATTTTGCTCTATGTTACTAAACCCTGCACTATTTACCTCACAAACGTATACATAACAACCTAATTTCGAAACACTTCAAACCTAATTTTAAGTATCTATTGTTACCTTTTATTTTCACTTGTGAAAAGTCTACTTCAGCATGGTCATAGCACCTTTTGTTTTACTCGAGTTCCTCTTGCTCCCTGGATTATTTTGTCTGACTGGCTAAATTCCATACCAAATTTCCTCCTCCTCACATTGATGACTTTACCTTCAAGAACATTGTTTTACCTAATTCCTTGCAGTGTCTCCGTTGCAATTCTACACCAGAGCTCTGGAAGGAAATATCGTTTTCTAATAAAAAATATTTTACTGAATGTAGAAAAGGATGTAAATAATATAATACAGGAGAGATTTGAAAAATTTAATACAATATCTTCTGTTTATGTTACTCTATTCGTCCCTGAGGGGCTGGTACTAAACAAGGCATCGCAAAGATTTTTCTTTAGAAAGGACGGCACTTATGCTATTGTCAAACTTGCAAAGACAAAGAATAGACAACAATGTCATTTTTCATTAGAGATTTCGTAGGTACCTTCTTAAAAATCTCTCAAATTCCACTATGTAAAGCAACTTAGTTGGTGAACCACTGGTTAACCCTCCACTGCCTAACACCAAACCACTTTCAACATCTGGGGGAAATCCTGACTGGTCTGAATACATCAATCATCTTGATTCTGATTCAGATTAAGGTAAATTCTAGGGCTGAGAACTAAAATGGCCAATGTCAAAAAATGGCCGATTGTAGTTAAGACTGTCACTAAACTAGAAATTTATCTCTGTTTCAGTGCTACAATGGCCAATGTTATAGGTTAAGCAACCACCACAAAGAAAAAAAAAAAAAAAAGCTTTCGTTTGCTGTACTTACCTGAATTTAAAGAAAGGAAGCAATATTTCAAATGCGTTTTTCTGAAAACGGTTTTATGACATTGGCCCTTCTAGTTCTCAGCCCTAGAATTTATGGAATGCTTTCAAACTAATATCATGCGCTAGGGTATGGACCTGGTTATGATAGGTTAGATGTGTTTAATTTGATCCAAAGCTTAATATATATTATTTATTTAGGGTAAATGACCAAGCGGCGACATAACAGCCACCGATCCTGGAATACACCCAGCATTCTGAAAAAGTACTTGAATTCGTCACCATGAGCGTCAGTCAAGAGTTCTGGGAGGCAACACACCGAGACCTCCTCTGGAAGTAAATGTTTTCTCCTAAATTACGAAATAATGACACAATTCAATCGCTTTTTCGGGAAGTGGCCGCGTTCCAAGAGAGGTGGCCACTACGTTGCCGCTCCCTCATTTACCCTGGTGTCCTACATTAGGTAAGGTGGAGGGTTTAGGTATCGTCTCAGCATCCTAGGGTAGGCTCAGTGGGAGGTTAAGGAGAGGGGACAAAAGCCCCCTGGCTAGGTATGGACACAGCACCCAAAGTTAGGCTAAGTAAGGGGTCTTGGTCTAGGTAATGACTGGTGTACTGTGCTCGGACAGGTTAGGTACTGGGTTGAAATATGGAAACATTTTCCTAGGTTAGCTCAGGCTAAATGGATTCCTGTGTTATTCCCATCCGAGGAGAATTTGAAAAAAAAAAATACGATGGAAATTTGAGAAAGGTAATTCTAAGCCCTCATTCCGCGGTAAAGCAGACAATGGCAATTGACGTTTTCCTATGTTATTTTAAACTATTCTTTAAAATTACCTTGCAAGGAACGTAACCGCGGATACGACATCCACTAGGGATTGGGGCGTCCAATGTATTTCGACGTGTTTAGTACTGGCCCCCGGGGGTTAATTACAGTCGTCCGAATAAATATTACTTTAAATTCTTGTTCAGTAAGTAAAATAACGTAGAAATACGTCAACTGCCATAGTCTACTTTACCGCGGAATGAGGGCTTAGAATTACCATTTTGGAAATTTACAGACGGACATAAACTGTAAAGACTACAGAAAACATCTGGGAAATTTACTGTCTTTTACGTTTTCAAAATTATCTATCTCAGAGGGGCGTCGTAGACCTAACTTAGCCCTCTTAATGATGGCCATGCACAAACAAAAACAAAAAAAAAACAATTATTAATGTTGATTATACTTTTAGTTGCTTTTACATGTCAATATAAAAAAAAAATGTGGAAATGTCAAAAATAACCAATTACCCAAGGATGGGTCCTAGCTAGACCTAAAAAGAAACTTGCATAATTACACTAATTACGGATAAACCCGTGCTCTTACAATAGTTTAGCCTACGTTAATCTCATCAATAAGTCTAAAATAGAAATCGGAGTAGGCTTACCTTTAAATCTGCGGGACATTCTTCATTGTACCGTAAGAAAAGAAAAAAAAAAACGAAACTTAACACCAAGTTGGCTAACCCGGTGATCTCTCCACTCTCCAGGCTCCACAGCAGTAGTGCCAACCACTTCAACCCTATGCGCCCAACTGAACACAATACATTACCCTACATAACTAAAATTTATCAATCATTCTGATTCTGCAATAAGAAATAAATCCTAAGGTCACATGTATATGCCATATTATGAATACTAATAACCATAATGATGAAAACAGGCCTTGTGGAGCAATGCTGTGGTTGGCAGCATTGCTCCACATCTGCCAAATGGCAAGTTTCTTATTACCCTTGGCTCTTTTTCTTTTCGATTTTTGGATGTTTTGAGGGTATTTCTCATTAAGAATATGAATTTATTTTAACTTCTAATTTGAATATCATAATTCATCTAATTTTTTTAAAAGTCTGCATTTCATTTTCAAGATATTAATGAGTTATTTTTCAAGTGACAAGCTCTTATTTTGAATGGTGACATCTGTTCTTAATTCGATGTACTAATAGTCTCGTCCATAATATTACCTTCTTCAAGCTGTGGTTTTTACCTTATCATATCATCAGTGGCATGGATATCTATACAAACTTCAGTCCTTTGCTTAAGGCTTCATAGTCTAAGTCAAATAGTAGCGTTTTAAAATTTACATCACACCTCTCGAAACTGGACCATACCTAATTTCCCATTCACACACACACACACACACACACACACGCAAAAAGTGCTCACAGTCACATTCTTGTATCACTTTCCTGGCCATGGGGACCATCACCTGCAACTATTTTACCGCACACATGCTGTATTAAAACAAACTAGAGTACACCAACGAAGTCATCTGTTCCCCAAAAACCAGTGTACGATTTCCTAGCCAGCGTTAATAATGGACTAAATACAGCCTTTCAGCTTTGGCATTGATCTTCCCTGAGAGCACAGGTCATCCTCTAATGAAACAAATATGGCACCTCAGTATGACTTGTTCTCCCTAGATACCAAGGTCATCCACAGTTTACCAAGCATGGGTTTTGCTTTAAACCACTCGATTTAATGACAAACTATTACCATGGCTACCAACAAAAAAAATCCACAAATTTTCTAAATTTATTTGGGTTCTGGCTTCACTCCCTCTTGAGAATTAAATCTCATCTGCCCCCTTCTCACTTCTACTTACCTCCAAAGCAATATGCTATGTCCACAAGGTGATCATCCATGCCCTCATCCCCAGGATAGCATGTCGGTTTAACATCCAGAACAAAGGTATTCGCCTATGATAACCTGGATTAGATCCTGATATCTGAGGCCTCCCTCTTGCCAACCACCCCCCCCCCCCCCCACCCCCCCCCCCCCAAAAAAAAAAAAAAAAAAAAAAAATCTCAACATAGGTCTGTACTCCATCCTAGAACTGCAAAGAAAACTAAAAATACAGTTACACAGGCTAAATATGGCGTGTTGCAACACCCTTTCCTATTAATATATCCTAGCTCAGCCACCAAGAGAATTTGATCTGTAACTACACATTATGAATGGGGAGGTGGACTTGCAATAAGGTAGGAAGATCAGTTAGTAGAAAAGTTGCAGATATATAAGTATCCAGACAAAGGCCAGTAGGAAGGTTGATAAAAGGCAGTAGACAGACTTGGTTCTGATGAGTTTAGGCAGAGAGTGAGAGTGGAGAGCCTTATTGGCTGTCTAAACCTCATAAGATAAAAAAAATATATGTAATAATTTGACGAGTCCACTGGCACAGTTAAGTCTTTCATGTGTTCTGACAGTTTATCAATTCTAATACCTCCTATTTCTCCATTAAGTAATGGAAACAGGAATCTACCTGTGAAAAAAAATAAAGATAGCAAGAGTTGGTTGGGTAAAAATATGCAAACATTACATTTTGGGCAAAAACAATCAGAATAAATTTCAGACACTGTCTTAAAGGTGCAATTTCTAGAAGATTCGACATCTACATATTTTTTATGAATTTCATTGTTACTGGGACATTTTAGTACCTGAAACACTGAATACTTCTTTTTATTCAAGCTTAATTATTATGTTGCCAGTAATCATGTTGATTTTAAAGTTTATTCTTTTACAACTTATTACAGAAAACAAATCTTACCCACGTTAATTCTTCGTTGTACGTACTTTAATATTTTCTTTTTCCCTGCCATAAGATTTACACTTCTTATTTCCTCTATATACATATAATATTTACAACTCTGATATCTGTTCAATCATTTCAGGTGGCACCTCATCAGTGTACAGTACTACTGTTCTCTTTCATAGGGCATTTTAAGTGTACAGCACTGTTCTCTTTCATAGGGCATGTGGGTCTTTTCAGACCCCGGGATCCAGGGATTCAACCAATGTTCTTTGACGATCCCCACACACCTAAATGAAATACATGCTTTAGGGAGCTCCAGGTCCCCAAAACCTAATAAGGCCTCAAAATGAGGCAATTTATCTCCACACCTGTTCTACAACTATTCATTAGCCATCAGGCCATTGTACTCTAAGGGAATTTTTAAAATTCTGTTTACTTCACTGCACTCAGAAGTGAGGCAATATTTCTTCACAGCTGTTAAATGATCAGTCATCTACCATTTGGTTACTGCCATCAAAACCCAATACCCTAACATATGTCATCATTGTGATTCCTTCCAAAATTTACAACGTCATGTGCTATGATTACAATGAATTATAGAAAATGGAAACTAACATTATTTGCATAAAGCATTATTATACTGAAAAAGTTTTCGCAGACTTCAGTAACACTAAGTTTTCCAAGCAGCTAATATGAAAGGATAAAAAATGCAGAAATGTAAAATATTTTTATTTCTGGTCGAGTAAATTTATCAGTGAAATGAATCTAGAAGAATCTATAATCTACATCACAATATCATAACAAAATCAACTCAGTTAAATAAAAATAGATTCTTGGAAAAATAGCTACTAAAAAACTAAAAAAAATCCATCTAAAAAAGATATAACCTATGAAAATATGTACTCCTAAAGCTACATATCACAAAATTAATACGTAACACAAGCTGATCAATCAGTTCAATCTATACCTTCAGCAAGGTAATAGTTAATGAAAGAGCCTATTCCTCAACTAAATGTACCTGATTAACAGTGGTTCCTAATCTATGGGGAATATAACTAATGTGTAACCTTACTGGAAAGTGGCTCTTATCAGTGAACTTATTTCTCTTTACTTCACATCCCCTTGCATTCACAACTTGGCAGACTGCACTAAGTGCAGTATATAAATACTGTACAATAAATAACTCAAAAATACATTGAGAATTGGACTATTTACCAAAATAGCTTTTCCTAAAATGTACATAATTGTATACAACCTACAAAAGACAATCACAAATTTACTATTCAATAGGTACGCTCCACGGGTGTTTTACTCTACCATACTGAATATCTTTAATTGAATCAAAGAATCTTTGGGTCAGTGGCTTTTCATGTTCCATTGTTGGAATTTTGATAATCTTATCACCATAATGTATTGCACCAACAGGCGTAACTACTGCTGCAGTTCCCGCTCCAAAGACTTCAAGCAGCTGAAAAGAGAGTAACTGTCTTAGAAACCTTTCCTGATACCTGGTGGAAAAACGGTGCATCATTAAATGCTATTACACTGTCTTAACAGTACTTGGTTTCAACACGAAATACACAGTTATACCTAGTGTAGCAGTATATATGAACATGGCAATAAAATAACAAATGACTAAGACCTCAAATTTTCCAGATGAGAGATGCAGGATAACTGTATCCAATGCTGAGATTACACTTACAAAAATTCACAAAGCAATACAAATTTAATATGGACAAAACTGTATATCTTACTTTGCCTTCACTTTCAGCTTGAACTATTTCTGCCATCGTAATATCCCTCTCTGAAACTGTGAATTCATTCCACTCCCGTGCTAATGATAACAAGGAATCCCTGGTTACACCTGGTAATATCAAACCATCAAGTGGAGGTGTTGCTAGCTCCTTCTCTGCAAAAAATGAGCAAACATTCATAAGATGAACTCTTAAAACAAAACATTTTAAACAGATTTTCATTACTTTTAGCAAAGACCATTACATCACAAGATTCTGGTATGATCATAATCATCTGAGAAGACAGCAACAAAACTAATTTTTAAATTCCTTTCATAGAAAAAAATTACATGAAAATGGTTTTCCAAACAACACATGCATAATACTGTCAGTAAAAAGATATAGTATACATTACATAAAAAGGTAGATGGTAAAAAATCTCTCCGCTTAATTACTGTTGACATTTTATTAAATAATTCCTTCTGCCAAAAATCAACCACAAAAAGTAGATATTTTTCCTACAAAAAAGTAACTAATAATGTTTGAAGTCTTTCCCGCTTGATATACCATGCAAAGAAGTATTTTAGCAACAACTGAGCCTTCTTATTTGTAAATCAAAAGCAAAGTAACACACCTCCATTTCCCTTGTCAAAGAACACCATGAGATTCATAGCACCAACTTCAGTAATTCTATGCTCTGGTCCAAATAACCATAGAACTTGCTGAAGCCCTTGCCTTTCTGCAGTTTTCTGGAAAACAAAGTACAAGTAATGAAAAACTTTATTATATTTGGTCAGTAAATTAAGTGTACATCGCAGTGCTCAACCAGAATATCTAAACCATTTTCATAAGAAAAAATACAGAAGAAAGTAATACTCATGATGGATTCTAAAAAATGCATATAAATCATGGCTGTTCTCTTGGATGATGACAGCCTGACATTTGGAGTCCCTGATGTTTGCAGGTGATAAGTGTCAGTGATCATGACAGTGTTAACGACAATAAAGAGAATATGCAGAGGCTGTTAAGACACTTTTCACTCAGCTTACTTTATTTCCCTTATAGTATCCCTATTGACAAACTTTGCCCATCACATTTGTTGAGAAGGAAGACCAGATGATGATAGATAAGACAAATTTCAAGCTTCATGGCCAAACGTCCTAAGAATAATGAGGACAAAAATACATGATATGCTTAGTTTTATATGAGAGCAGAAAGCAGAGAGAATAAGTCAAATATGTTGATTATTCAGAGGAAGGAAGTGTGAGCAAGGACAAAGAAAAAGGGCTATATCTTGGAAGAGAATTCCATCAGCAGAATGTACAGCCTAGAAATGTTAATGCAAGATACCTGAGCTGAAGAACACAGCCAGTCAAACAAGAAATGATTTACCAACAAAATTACATCACTAATTAACAATAGTATAAAGGGTTTTACTATTGAAAAAAAAGGAGACCACAGTCACTGGAAGAGAGTCAAGTACTGTTTAAACAGATATAAATGTCTATAGAGCTCACCAGACAATTGGTCTGGCATGCTAATAAGGTGTTCAATGTCCCTCCCCCAAAAGAAAAACACATGAAATAAAACGGAAGATTACAATATAAGAGATGTGCATCAAAAAAATTATCTCTTGAAACTAATAATACTCAGTACCACTTCATGAAATGCTATACACTTGAATGAACGCATAAGACTGATGAGTATAATCCACAAAAATATGGACACACAAATGTGGCATAACTCAGCAAAACAGACAAATCCACTGAGCAATTAAATTAAGGCATCATTTCCATTTGTCATATGAATACAAAATGAAACTCAATACACAAATACAAACCCAAAATAGTAAAAATAAGAATAATCAAGACTAATCAAAGACAATATATATGTAATATCCATTGTAAATTCAAACTGAAAACTATGTATAATACAGTTTATATTCAACCACGAGCCAGTCAGTTCTATACAGTAATTGGAAGCACCTTTAATGAGGTAAGAGTTTCTGTAATCATTCACTTAACACCAGTTTTTGCTCTTACTGAAGCACCTGTCCCATGCAAAACTGAGTTGAGTAGTAAAACAACTCAACCAGACACATACAAGTTTTCCTGCAATTATACTACAGGCAGTTTATAAGAAATATCAAATACCTTAATAATTGTAGGAAGAAAAGTACTTTACACTTATTAATGTCACATGGTAACATACATGGCAATACTGTGCTTCCATGAAAAATCCTAAGTAAACTGACACTGCTGGGGATTTCTTTGTTTCTTATCACATTGCTTTATAACCACAATCATATTTTAGTTTACACAGAGCAAGTTGATGGTTTTTAAGCCAAAAAGGATAGAAAATATTGTGTGTAATGGCAAAGCACTTCAAACAAAAATAAAAAAAATTGCTTTATTACTTCTGTACTCAAAGGCCTCAAAAATCCTCTTTACATCATAATAAAACTCATTACACCTTGGCTTGAGGACACTACCTAGTTGAAAATATTGGTCCCAATGATCCCTGTAATGAGAAGTGAATTTTTAATAGGTCTAATATAATCTGAATATCAAGGTGTAAAAACTCATGGCTTTCAAAACCTTCGAGTAAGCATCTTACTTCAATCTAAAAAGACATTCTGCTATAACATCTCCCTCATATATCAGGTTGTTCCCTACATGGTCAATCTAAGTTGACCTCAACAGACTCATTGTCCCTTTTGAGTCCCAAGCAAAAGGCTCTAGCAAGACAATGACTTGTTTTTAAGGATTATTAATTTTAACAAAGGCTAAAACATACATGTAATCTATTCTTAACAGAACCAGTAAAAGTGGCCTCTTCTAAAGCATCAAAGGGTAGTATCTGGGCCAACATAAGTGACCCCATCATTAAGGGAGAATTATATGAAAACAAAGCATATGGATGTTAACACTCACGTAATCCTCATGGATGATTATCAGAGCAGGCAAATTTACATATTCTGAAAGCAAGAAAAAACAACTCTAAAATTTGACCATTTAGGTCTGGTACAAGGACACCAGATAACTGACCCATGAATGATCCACTTAGAATTGAAACCACTGATAAGGGAAAAAAAATGCTTCTAGTTTACCTAATTTAAAAAATAAAAAAATATATGAAAAATATCTTGGCAACAGGCAAGTTCACGGTAAGAGGCTTAGTGAAAAAAGTACTGTAGGAGATATTTCCTGCTATAAGAGCTGAGTACAATGGACGTTTTTTGCAGTCTAAGTACTACATATCTCATTTTAATTTAATTTGGTAGCCTGAATACCTAAACTTCTAAAATCAAACTCTCATGACAAAGATCACACCCGTATTGGAAAAATCAGAGGTCACTTACATTGACTTCTTTAAATATCAGTTTAAGGATATTCCACTCTTCATTGTCCAATAAATAATAAATAAAAATGGTAACTCGCACACATATAATATATGTATGTATGCACTATATGTAATATATGGTAAATTCATAGAAATTTTAAAAAACTGCATTTGGATGGTTGGCAATGCAAAAGCAGGCTGAAAAAAGGTTATTGTATAAATGATAGACCAGGAAAAAAGTTTTGGGGGTGGGAGACAGGAGGGTGGAAAGGTCAAACAGGACAAGCTGAAAAGAGCAGGCAGGCGTTAACACTCCTTGAGAGCTTTCGTAAATGCTATTGGTTTAAAAGCACTGCATCACTTGGCAAGTCATCACATTTCACTTTATCACTTTTGACTGGCTAAGATATATATGACACCAGTGCAAAACCATATGGTAAAAGATGCATGGTTAGGCAAGCACTCATGTGTTTTGTACACTTTTGCACTAGTGGTATTAACACATACATCATTGTGGTTTTTTGCTTTTGAATGGCTGACTGAGTGTGTCATGATAACATCGTATATATATTTTCTTCTCTACAACTTAAGTAAAAAGTGATTCTCTCCTCTGTCCAGTGTCATGTGATTCTTGGTATTTGTTCCCAGAACAGCAGTGTGTCATGTGTCATGATGCTTTCCTCCAAACATACTGTTTCTGTTGCAGTGCCTGCTGCATTGCAGGTGCTGCTATTGGAGTGTGTGGTTCTGTGTCTGTTGTGTATGGCACCACTACCTCCTAAGAGGGTTCTGAAAGTCCTGACCCTTTAAAAAAAATGCTGAAAATTGTCAAGGCCTTCATTTATGTCAAACCTACAATGCTGACAAAACTGGTCTATTCTATCTCTTGTTGCCTACTAAACTTTGGCTGATAAGAATGAAAGACATTTTACCAGTCGAAAGCTTTGTGTGTGCAAATGTTTCTGGTAGGCATCATTGCAAACCAGTGATAGAGAACATGCAAACCAATCAATGTGCGCAGTGTGGGTTGGTGGATTACTTACCAGTGATTTGGTATCACTTGATGAAGGCATGGTTCACCTCCAAGGTAATTTCCAGTGGGTTCCATAACCCCTTTGTGAGGAGGTTATTTATCATCAGACACAGGACTTTAAAATTACTAGGCATTCCACCACAACCCAGTTGGTTGGTGGAAAAGGTCATATTAGGGTTGTTTTTGGCTCCTAATAGGACTGTGCTCATTCTATCAATGGACCAAAGTGTTAATGTTGCAACAAAATGACTATACTGGAGGAAGTGCCTGGGGGAGGAGATGGCAGTGTTCGCGGACAATCAGAACAAGCAATACTTGGATACATGGCAGAATGTATTTTGAAGGATCTTCAAAGGTATTTGCTGAAATTTGCATATGCTTGGAAGAATATCACCTTACAGACCCTGTGGCACACTTAGGACCCTATCCTGAATGGCAAAGAGGGAATGATTGCCTTCCAAAACTTTGATGTTGACAATTATCAAGCTCAACTCACCAAAGGAGGCAACCATTTACCAAAGGATGACACGTGTCAGTGACAACTGTGCTCATTCTACCTTCCAACTTTGTCCAACAGTGAGATACATACTGCAGTTGATACTGATGAGATGGTGGAGAAAGCCCCTGAAAACAATGAAAGTGACAAAGGCAAGTCTTCATCACAACCAGTGCCTTCATATAGACACACAAGGATAGTCTTCGTTATGTTTATCAAAATTATGGAGAATCCTAACATCACCCATAAGGCCTTACCCAGGGCATTGGAGTTTGCTGAAGGTATTTGAAAAATGCTGTGGACAGTTACTGTATAGCAGAAACATCACTCTGGTCATCAGAGTACCCTCGACAGCTTCTTCAGACTCCTGTGCACCCAAGCCCATCACTATCTACTTCTTTGGTAATTCAATCATTCAGCTAAGAGACACAAGTGAGCATTTTGGAAATATTTGCTTATGTGAGAAGTCAATTAAGTCAAGACACTGATGTTTATCTACTGCCTTTTGACAACCAGGACCATCTAGGCACTTGAAACCCCTTCTGACCACTTCTTCACTTGACCACTTTCTTCACTCCATAATATTGAAGAGGTACAGGACCTTGACTAAGTGGTGTTGGAGGATGGGGAGGAAGAGGAAGATCGAAATATGTTTTAATATCATAGGGAAGCCCTATGATTTTATGCATATCTCACTCACAATACCCAAAAATAAAGTAGTAGTACATTATATATGAAACAAGTTTTCATAAACTCATGACTTACAGCCAATCTGTTAGGTGCCTCTGATGTTTACTGAAGATTTTCCAGAGATATTTCCCTCAATGACCCTGGTATAAACCCTAATTTTGCGAATACATCTCTGGAAAATCCAGCCAGCATACTTGTACAGCTGACATGCCAGCAAACTTGTATGTATTTCATCCTTTCAGCACTGTAAGAAGTAAATACAGTACAAATTACCTTCATATTTTGTAGATATTTGCCCCAATATCCAAAGACTATTGACATCTGAAAAAAGTTCCCATCTCAAAACTGATAAAATTAACACTTCTATACAATTTCAGAACAATAACTTCCATATCTGAACTAGTACTAGCTAACAACAGTTCTGTATGAGGGATATTATCATTTTAGGTATATTTAAAGTGCTGTTAACCTAAACTTAACAATTCAGAACATAATGTTGTTATTAAAATGTTAAATAAGTACATGAACATTTTATCTTTCACTACCATCAGTTGAATACCACTTTATCTTACCTGCATTACAATATTTTTCTAAAGTTTCCTTGAAAATGTGCCTTAAGTTTCAACTCATATACATATACTATATAGAAGTACTACCTTGAATCAAGACACTTGCTTCCTAACTCTATATCTATATGAAACAATAAGGTTCTTGCGATTAATTTTTCAATGTAACTAGTAACATCCAAGACGTCAGCACCAGAGGGGTCCACATTCTTTTCAGACTGATTGCAGCCCTGCCTTTTATTTCATTACCATAAGAGTTTAACATGTGGACTTACAATTCCAGAGTTGGAAGCAACGTCCTTAATACCAATCAGATTTTTAAGTGACAGCACCACGGTTAATGACTCTCTTTGTGAGCCTGCACTTTGTATTGTTTGGTATTCCACAGATTAGTATTCAGGAACCTTTATTGTTGCTCTATAAAATTTGTTGCTATAGTTGCAAGTCTTTGCTCCTACCATATGTGATCTGAAGTTACTGCTTGCCTTTACAGAGGTCTGATAAGGACTGACTACAGCTAAATCAAGACATTATAAATATCTTGAGGCAAGTTCCCATGCTGTAATTTCCCTTGTTCTCTGTATGATTATTCCAAGTACTATGTATCTAGCAATCACTTACCTTTTTCTCTAAAATTTTTTCACTTAATTTACAGAAAATTAAACCTAATGCTACCAGAAAACCAAACATTGATTATAGAGCTTTCTGTATTTATATCTACAAAGATGATGGGATGTATCACTGCCAATGCCTTCGCGACATTTACTTGAAGTGCCATTTCCTGCTTCCTTATAACGGTAGCTACGATTTAGATCATCACAAGAAGACATCATCAAGGACACTTCAACTGGGGATTTCCACAAATGCCTTCAGTGCTTGCATTAAAAGCACCTGGACATGCCTGTTTTAGTTATATCCATAACTTGATCAAAACTTTAAGTATGGTTGGTTAAACCTAAAGAAAATCCAGATACTGGTTCTAAATAATGGAAGGCTTTCTCAATGTTTGCAATGAGAGAGAACCCAAGCAATATTTAGAGAGAGGAGGAACACTAAATTATTCCTTCAATAAGGACATCAACTGCATATAAAGGATGTATGAAATATGTTTCTGTAAATACATACTCATTTATATGAATACTACAGCACAGGTACTTACTTATAATGAAATTATAAGTTTTAAAGGACTAAAAAATATGCATTCAGTAATATTGAAAACCCTCAAAAACACAAAAATATAATGATAACATGATTAAAACAAGTCTGAAAATATATGACTTCAGCTAAAAAACTTCAAAACACCTGGAAAAAGAATAAATAGTTAACTTGTAAATGTATGCTGTACTCAAGTCCTTTAAGTATTCATCAAGCCACATAAAAGTCTTTATGAAAAATTGACAAAGTTTTACAAAGGGTGTAAACTACTTCAAAAGCATCTGGCATGATGAGTTAACCAATGAAAATCTAATGAACTTTCTTATGGCTACTGAACATGGGCATAACAAAGGCTGTAATCTGTCAAAATAAGTGAAATCTTACAACCTTTACCAATCCTATTAGATTAGATTCCTTTCTGTATATTTGTATGAATGACAAACCACTGCCTTCACCAGGCACTAACACCTTGGTATGAAGGAACAACTTACTATACAGCATTCACAAAGATGACAATCGTGGCTTCATTTTCCAAGAGTGTAAACCATTGCATCTTTAAAGTATGCCCTTAGTCTGGAAAAATTAGTCTTTGGATTGATGACATGCTTACCATTTACAAACCATTTTCCTTGTATTTTCATTGTTTTCTCCCCTGTTATGAAGTCCTTCCCTTTTTCTCCTTTTGCATTAACTCAGGATCAAACTCTTTGGCTTTTGCCCACAAACTTTTACAAGGAGTTGTCCCCCCTAGTCCTTCACTTGAAAATTCTTGTTGGGTTACACTTTAGCTATTAACAGAAAAGTGCCCTTGTTCAACATATGTACATACTGCCATCACCTATTATTTTCTCCACATTAAATCCCTCATTAATTTTAGAAGCATGGAACTCTTTTACCAGTTAATTTCCATCACCTAGTAAAAGGATGCTTCTGAAATTAAATTTCAATACATTACAAATTTGCTGAATATGTATAAAACAAAATTAATGAGAGCTATCATTTATAAGCACTGCATGCCAACCATGACTAAACTAATTTATCTCATTATAGGTTTGGTCAACAGTGCTTCTTGAGGGCAGACATGGAATGGGCATGAATTACCCATGCCCATTACTGCTTTCTGCTCTTCCTTGCATATTTTCCAGACAATCGTCATCATTCCCCTGGCTTTCAGTCAAAAGTTTTTGTAAACAATTGCATTATAAAAAAATCATCAAGTTCAACAGAACAGCAGCATCTGAATATCTTACATTTACAAAGTAGTGGCAACTTTCTACATAACGTCATATATGAGGAACTAAATATACTAAGTCTATGAAATTCCTTTACAGCAGGAAAAATGTGACCTTCCAATATACTACCAAGGCAGCAGTGGACAACTGGGAAACTTGAAAAACACTGATATGGTAGGTAATTTTTTGTAATGGTTGTATTAGCTTGTCTTGGTCATACACATATATTCTGGAATACTTTAATTATGAAGTAAAGAATTTCTTACCAATACTGTACGTAAGTCTTTCTGTACCTTGGATCGATTAACCATAACTATCCTTCAATCTGTCCTTTTTTGTAAGCAGGTAGTACTACTGCATTTCCTTTCACAAGAATGAATGATTATGAGATTCAGATTTATCTGATAAACAGACACCAACATCCTGTATTTAAAGCACATGAAACTACTTATAAACTATTTACCTGAATAGCAAGTGTTGGTCCATAATTTGATCCCATCTTCATCATACCGCATCCACCTGGCCATGCCCTGACAAACTTAGGATCAGCTAGCAAGGACACAGGTTTAAATCCACTAGAAAAATATGGACCAACTGGAGACATGATAACAAAAAGAAGGGCCTCCGTTGGCTCTTGGACACCTAACGTAGGCTGCAACAAATACAAAAAATAATGTTATTCAAAACAAAGTCTATGTACTCATGCCTAATCCAAAGTTTCTAAACATGGAGTACTGTACTTTGTTGGCTATTGAATTTTGGTAATTTAACTTAGTTCTTGATCATGAATATCTTCATATAATATTATAGCTAAATTAATTGCACATTGCATCAAAACTTTTGTTCATTAATGCATGTAATCACTGATGACAATTCCAAATCTATGCTCTAGGCAAGTTTATGCAATCAATAATACACATACAGCAGTTGTAAATTTCTTGTTTCACATTACAATTACAATGTGGAAAAAAATAGAGATAAAACATTTCAGTGCTACTTATTTCTATTCAAAAAGAACAGAAAATCAGAATCAGTACTCACTTCTGTTCCAATCATGGTAGGACGTAAATAAAGACTAGATGATTCTGCATGAGGGACCCACTCCTGATCTATGCTGACTATTTTCTTGAGAAGCTCAATCAACTCTGCCCCATCGAAAGTGGGTAGAGATGACCTGGCTGCAGTTCTGTTCATACGTTCCATATTTTTTTCTGGTCGAAATAGTCTAATTTCATCATCATTGCCTCTGAAAGCCTTCATGCCTTCGAATAACTATAAAGAAAAATGAATAAAAAGATGCCTAATGACAATGTGTTACATTACTCTCATACACTGGGAATTCTTTCACTAACTATAAAATCTCCAAAACTTCAGGACAAAACTTCATTAAATCCTCCCATTGTTAGCCAAAGCACAAAGTTTATGCTTGAAGTTATCTGAACTAGAGGAAGAAAGGCTGAAAAATGCATTGCATTCTTTAACATGCCCTCAAAGATTTTATGAAACACAATATGTAACTGACTTATGATTAAATTGGATCAGCGTTTGGTTACTTCAGTACTCAGTTGCAGTTATCAAGTACTACATACTGAAATTCAGGGAGCAAAATGCAGGTTAGTTTGAATGTGTTATAACTTCTTTATGAAACAAGGTAACTGGGATGGGGTTTGATTATTGCACAGCATATGGGTCATAAATTTCAATCCAGGCCATGCCCTTTTTTGCAATACCTAAATTTTTAAGTTTTAACATCTTAACACATAAAAACTCTCAATTTGAAGCTAGATGAATTTTATATGAATTTAAATTTTATACAGAAACAGGTGTAACAACAAAAGTGAATGGGTTTATATCTAGAATGGAAGCAAAAGCCACCGTGTCATATTGCTGCAGGGAAAAGATACACAAATTCTCAAGACAGATTACTTCTCTCTCAGTTATGTCACAGATCCCTACCCATGTCCACTTTTCATGTTTGAAGAATGACTGCAAGCAATGAACTCCCATCCACTTAGAATATTTAAAGGAATATTCACTATAAAAGGGTGACAGCAAAATATGCCAAATACCTGATACGAAGATTTTAACTCCTATTCTGCTATGTACATTACGCAGCAGACACCCCTAAAAGCAATGTCAATAATTCTCAAACATAATGTTATGTATTTATCTTTTGGTAATCTGCTTCATGTCAAAAGTCCTCCTGTCATTGTTTTCAAAAATCATAAATATATTTCACAGATTTGCTATTTTCACCTTTCCTTAATATCTCCTGGATATGTTTTTAACATTTCCTTTGTTCTAATAACCAACTTACAAAACAGAATGCATATACATACCTGCATACATTGTGAATATGAATGATTTACATCTTACAACACCCTCATATAATGAAAAATTATACTCTATATGAAAAACAGCCTAATGTCACAGTATTTCCAAGCACATTTTTTGTGTAAATACTGTACTGTACTGAATATAGATAATGCATATCCATAAAGGAATGATAATGGTTCAGGTAGGGCAGCCTACAATTAGGAGACATAGCTCATGCTCAGTAATTTCAGTATCTTATATCTCTGTAATGCATTCCTGTAGTAAAAGTTATGGTGACCTATGCTCTCTGTAACAGTTTGTCACATACACTTTGGTCCCCTTAATGCATCAGACTACTATATGCTTAAAGTCAGAATAACATATGTACCAAGATACACACAAACATGTTAGGGGGATTCAATTCTATCCCAAGTACCTTTCAAAGATAATAGATCCTATTGTACTGAGGCAATGAAATAAATTGCAATCATTACCCATATACCTTCTGTGGTAGTTTTTCTTGTCTTTACCCAATATTGTGTATACTGTGAAACTAACACAGTGACTGGCTCAAAGAAGGGATACAATAATCTGTAATTTCTTTATGTGCAGGTCAAAAGCAACTGAATTACTAAAGAAAAGCAAAAACCTCAAACAAGGTGGAATACTCTAATCAGACAATGACAAAGCACCAATATCTGTTAATTCTACAATTGCATTTAAGCAAAACTGAAGTACTCAAGATGAACATAACATTGCCATGAAGATGGAACAAACTTATAAACAGTGAAAGCACTGACTAAGTAGTACAGTATTGGAGTTCACAAGGCTTTACAACTGTTGTAAAGAGTGATATGAATTACGTATTTAAAATATGTATTGCAACTAAAGGGTTTGACAAAGATGAGGAAAAAATTATATGTTCTTGTTACTCGGAGTGTTCAGAACAAACTACCACCAAAGAATAATAGATGAGACTTTAAATTAGTACTCAGTTTGTGGATATGACTTATTTTTATGTGCAGCATGCAAGCCCTGAAAAAGAAAATGCTGAAAAGATCATTCATGCTCAGGAAAGACGATAAATATTCATGAGAAGTGGTACTTGCTTTCAATAGACATATCAGTTACAGGTTAATAAAGTGTGTAAATCAAAGAAACCAGTGCAAAAAGTATAACAACCACAACATTATAGAATGGTCAATATAAGTCTAATTCATATTTATATTGAGAAAAGAGGCAAATAGGTCCTAGATTAGGGTATAATAAGCCTGAGGAATGTTTTTAGTGTGGTAGAAGTAATTATTACCCCCAATAGCAGAGAAATGTACTTAGCTTCAGCAAAGAACATTAATAATTGTGGATACCTAACAAATTTCAGAGTAAATAATGTAGTGCTAAAATGATATTCTAAAAAAATAATATAAAAAGGCAAATTTTACAGACCTTACCTTTCAAACCTAACTTGACTTGGTTGGGGGAGGGGGGAGTGTTTGTCCACCCCAGAAACTGCTCCCCATGTAACAATGAATATCCCTGTCTCCCTATTCTCCATACTACCTGATTTTACAAGCTAAAATATCAAAATTCAGTAAGCTAAGGTTATTGTGCCATATAAATTATGCACAACATTCAACAAGCTAAGGTTAATGTGCCATAGAAATTGTGTAAGATAAAAGACTGGAAGAATATTTTTATGGCTATAAAAGATGAAAATATAGGAAGCTAACCAAAAGTGTTCTTTAAATCTTAATGAGGTATTGAACTGAAAGCTTAGGTATCATGTACAGGAAGAAAGCTTGAATAGCAACTGTGCACCATGCAAGCATTAAAGCCTGACAATTTCTAAGTTAACAGCACCTAAGGCTTTACCTATTGCCCTCTAACTGGCCAAGAAGGAAATAAACAGGTTAGCATAGCAAAATATATGGGAGAATGTTATATAACAGGAGTATGCTCTCCAATTACAACCAACAATGAAAAGTGATGGAAATTATAGATAAAGGTATAAACCAACTTCAAGCCTCAAAATACAAACTGATCAACATTTCGTAACTAGGCCTGCAGATGTATTCACAACACATTAAAACTTAGATGAACATAAGAGGCTAAAATTTGTACTGCAGAGAATTTTCAAAAGAGTAAGTGCAATTTTGAGGTGCCATTTCAAGATACTTAGGCCTCATTGACTGCATCACTGAGAAAGGTGTTGAATAAACATCTAGGCCTAATGGGACCTCAGACATAAGAGAGATTTGCTTTGCATATACCCCTAAAGAGAAACATCAATGATAAACTTGGCAGCAGCAGTGTAACACCCAAATGCAAGCATTACACCCAGGGTCCCTAATTTGAAGCTACACCAGAGGGAGGAATGTTGCATTCCTTGAGGCAGTGTAGATAACACAGCCATGTTACAGGGTAATAATTTCCCCGCGGAAGAAATGGTCTACTTGTGTCCTTTTGGTATAGCACATGTAAAGATACACTAGCTATACTTTCCTTGTTATTGTGAATTTCATTAAGTGTCCATGTGCCAAATGTTCTCAAAGTCTACACACACTTTGTTAATGTTCTCTTGCCACCTGTTAGATCTTGAGCATCTCCATATAAGTCGCACTAATCAATTAGCCTTTTGTATAGTTTAACCTGTGCTGTATCTTACTGAATAATTCAGCCACATTGAGATTATTGTTTCTATGTGTAACTATATATATGAGTTTTAAGTATGGAAATGCTTTACTATGAAAGGCTTCTCATGGGGACTGATGAAGCCTAAATATTAAAATTCTAATTTATTTAAAAAGATTATAGTACTGGCTAGTCCTAAACCATGCTTGCAGATTTTGCATGTCTCTTTAAAATGATAATAATGAAGCATATACCTTCCAAATTCAGCCACATACTAGAATACTGGATCTCTACTAACAAGTTGTTGAAAGAATAACAACTCTGCCACTAATCTGACTTTTTGTTAAATCAATATCAATAAAAGTGTACAAAACATGATGTTATTTTCTTTAAAAAATGTAAGTGCATATCATGAATCTCTGTATTCATACTGGCATATCATATAAATGATTCACATAAGAAAATTCTAAGAACTTCACAACAGGCAAACCCAGACAATACTAACACTGAAAATCCCTTACCTCAACAGAGTAGTGCAATACTTTGGCCGCTGGGTGCATTCTAAGATCATGGAAAGGTGTTATTCTTGGCTGACCCCATCCACTAGACGCATTCCAATAAATTTCTAGCATATGATCTGTAAAATTACGTCCAAACACTAATTCAGAAACAGGTGGCTTTTGCTTTAGCTGGTCTGGTGTACAAAACTCAATTTGAAGCTCTGATGCCTGTTGAAAAAAAATATAAAAATTTATTTGAGATTTGAATGACAACATCAAAGCTCAAAGCTCTCTCTCTCTCTCTTCTTCTTCTCGCTCTCTCCTGTTCTCTCTCTCCATCTTCTCTCTCTCGACCTCCTCTCTCTCTCTTCTCTCTCTCATGTGTCATCAAATGATCAGAAAATCAAATAAATAAATATATAAATAAATAATAATATATATATAATTATAAAATATATATATAGATATATATATATATATATATATATGATATATATATATACTATATATATATATATATGTATATATATATATATATATATATATATAGTAATAATTCCACAAAAGTAGACCTAGTAACAACTGCTAATGAACCAGTAAATCCTCCTAAAGTCTTGCAGAATGACAATGCTTTTAAAATCTACTATTTTTACCCTCCTTTTTCTTAATTCTTAAATAAATTTCCTCGACTGAATTCTAACATTTAGTTGACTTTATAAAAGAAATTCTCAAATCAATGTGGTGAAAAATGTACAAACAAATTGTGGACAATTTCTGCAAAAGAAATTTTTAAATGAAACTTCCACAAAAACAAAAAGTGAGGATGGAACTCATACTATAGCGAAACTGGCAATAACGAAAACAGCTGGAAATTCGATAGAATACAGCAGTATTAATATTTTATTACTGGTTCCCTTAAGAGTAAAGACATCTCCAGACGATATTTGTGGCAAATATCAGAGACTTTGAGAACCAAATAAAATTTCTAAAATCATTTGTTTCATTCATAAATCAAAATTAGCTAATTTAATATTGATGTGCCTTCTTGCATGGTACGTACACAATTTCCCATTACTTATTTGCAATACAATCCATTTACATGTTAAAATTAGACCCTTTTCTTGTGTATTCAAACTATATGTTTTGTTAGAAACATGCTGAAAATTCTCAATTCAGCTTTAAGGATGACTCAGTCCTCATCATCAGAGGCATGAAACTGCAATAAAGTCTATTGAGACAAACTATTTATAATCAGGTTCTTGCAAAACATGACTACTATTTGGCCATTCTGGGAAAACACATAGTACTTAGGAGCCACGTGTACCTGTACAGAATCACAATGATAAAATGAAACTCATTTACAAACCATGTATCCAAATTAAAGAAAACGTTACAAAAATGAGGGATAAATTCTCTCACTGAAAAGACACTCACAGTATTTAAATCTTCATGCTACCTCTTCAGAGCGGTGTTAAATGTCAATAAATGAAGCAATTATGTCCTAGCATATGACCGTTACTCTCAGAGGGAGTGGGTACCAAGAAATGAGCTGGCAGTGATCACTGCTACATTCACTCTTTTTAGAGAGCTGAATCATTATCCTTGTGAGTAGTATACCCTGTGAATGAACCTGTTGTGTAAATACTCAATATAAAAAATAATTTTGCCCCATACCTTGAAGGACTGTGCTGACATACATCGCACTCCATGACTGATTTCCTGAAAAAGAGAGTAACCATAATAAATATACAATGCTTTTAAAAATGGTGATTTATACACACATAAATATGTATATATATGTACACTGATATATATATATATATATATATATATATATATATATATATATATAATCATAAGAACACCATGATCCATATAAAATATTCGAGCTACAAATGTCCTTTATTATCCAATTCGCTATACCTTGTTAAGCGAATCGATAATATCACTGACATCTTGATTTCGTCTCTGTCCGCTGGACGGTGGTTCGAACCCATGAGAGGACGAAATTATTATCAACTAAAAAATTCTTCCCTTTAGATTTACACATATGAAAATATATCAGTTCTGAGGTAGAGCGAATTAGATATTAAAGGACATTTGTAGCTCGAATAATATATATATATATATATATATATATATATATATATATACAACTAAAAAAAATAAATAAACAAGAACCAAAATAACATATGATTGTACTATACCCTTTTTCTAATCTGATTTTGCAACCTGATGTAGAATATTCTACTAATATCAATATCAGTCTACTAATTCTATAATGTATACTGTGGTAGCAGCGACAGTCTTGTAACATGGGAGGGGGAGTGGTGTGACTACGCTAAATACGTTTTAACCATAAAAAGGCTTGTCTATCATCTGTCCTGAACATGGGGAAACATGGGGACGGGGGGGGGGGGGGGGGTTGTGTCACTACGCTAAATACTTAAGATATTTTCCTCGTTATTGACCATAAAAAGACTAGTCTATCATCTCTCAGCATGGGTCTTCGTCTGTTTTTTTATACGTGTGTGTGTGTGTGTGTGTGTGTGATGTGTGTGTGTGTGTGTGTGTGTGTGTGATCTTCCTCAGAAGAGAGGAGGGATGGACAATGAAACTTCCTGGTACGTAGATCTTGGAATGGTGTGAAGCTCACTCAGTTATGACACACTGAAGTCCCTCAATGGGTGAAACATAAAAATGCCTTGTGAATGCCCATAGTATGTGCAACAGAATGCAACTCGATTCTAAACGCAGCCACAGCTATCATCTTATTGACCCACATATGCGTCTGTGACATTTATGCAGTGACGTCACAAACCTAATCCTAAAATAAAGCATACAGACGACCAGTGGGTGCCAACACCCTGTAATCCTTGGAGCGCTTCCAACATATGTTCCTTCCCTGACGTCAAGCAGTAGTACTTACGAGAACAAAAATCAAACAGAAGCAATATGATACAATGTCGTGTTCACTTATCAGAGTTCGAGAAGTGTCGAAGAATCTGCATTCTGTGCACAAATCCGTAAGAGACGTTGCAGTAATGTTCGAACGTAACGTCATCAATGCTTTCAGACTAATGCAAATGAAACAGCTAGTCCGACCCGGAAAATGCGTAGTATTATATAATAAATAAATGTTACAGAAAAATGCATAGTAGTTATATAATAAAAAAAAAAGGTGTTTTACCCTTTGATTCCATCCTTGTCTACCCAGAGTGACCCATAAATCTCCTTCAAGGCAAACAGGGATCGCAAAGGTAACCAACACAAGCATTGGCTTCTCGTATAAGAAATACAGTTAAAAGTAATCACAGACACGAACATAATCCAAAGGGCTCCAAAGATCAATCAATTAGACAACGTCGTTTCATAACTTTCGACTTTTTTCCAAAGATTAGTAAATTAGAATACGAGTTCCATAACTTTCGACGTTTTAATAAAGTTCATTTTGTGAAGGGGAGTGAGTTGATAATATTGACTCTAAGCAAAAAATGCAAAAGGTAATTTGCTATTTGCATTCCTTCCCCTTCAGCTATTCTGCGTTAAATTTATCACCTACTCATGCAATTTCAGCTTGAGAAAAAGACTTACAATAATGTTGTTGCTTGGTATGCAACGGCCCCCCAAAAAAATCTGATTACGTCATAACACAAGGACACGAAATGGAACAGGTACGCTGCGCATTGCTAATAACTCGTAAAATGCATGCACACTACTTAATCAATCTGAAGCTAAATTCTATCATTTTATTACAAACCCCGATAAAAAAATCTACACTTAAATCAAATATCAAGAACCAACGCTGCTACAATAAATATGCGACTACCACCAACCTTAGAACAAATATGACCAGCCGTCGTACCAGGTTTGCCGCGATGTCCGCACATCACCGAGAAACTACTAGCTCCGTACCGGGAGGTGTAGTGTTAATTGCCAAACAATGTTATTTTACTACACTAACTAGACTAAATAGTCACCCTGCTTATATTATATTAACCGTATCTTTACCAGTATATGAGTTGGGTTTACTAATTAAACCTTTTTAGAGTTAGATTTTCCCCTTTCCGAAATTCAGTTGCTTCATATCTTCTGAAACATTACCTAACATTAATGATAGTCAAATTTAGAATCCACGGTCCAGACAGAACAGGTCACCCAGACAGCTCCCCAATTTTAAGCCTCTTCTGCGCACCTACGTCATCTGAGGGAGCGTGGTGGTGAGAACCATTAAGACCGTAGGTCTAACACACCGTCAAGAGACCTTTATTCTTTTAATTTATTTTTTAAGAAGAGAATGTTTTTGAAAATATGATCTTTCAAGTGTCAAAAGAATGTAAATAAAACAACATTTACCTTTTGAAAATATTTGATCAAGTTACCGAAATTCAGTTGTTTCATATCTTCTGAAATATTACGTAACTTTAATTATAGTCAAATTTAGAATCGAACGAGACACGCGGACAATGTTCAGTCTTGAAGCTGATTTATTACATTCGATATATATATATATATATATATATATATATATATATATATATATATATATATGTGTGTGTGGGTGTGGTGTGGTGTGGTGTGTGTGTGTGTGTGTGTGTGTGTGTGTGTATTATTGTTTTATAGTTCTGAATGTTATATATGATTTGATACGTAAATAAGGCCACAAAGTGAACACGGGCAAGTAAATTTATTCATAAAGTTTTCAGCTAAAAGTGGGAAGTTACAAAAAAACTACACTAAAATGTATTTCTTTACTAAAAACGGTTACTTTTCATTCATTTCTTTGCGTTCCCCACAGAGTAAGTTGACAAGCTCCATAAATCCTTCGATATTCATAAGTAGTTTATTCTTTCTTTTCTTTTTTAAGCCACATTTATCACTTTAGGTAACATGCTGTATGTCAAATCAAAACGTTTGCCGAAGTAATAATAATAATAATAAACAACCTACTATATAACATAGGTCTAGGCTTAAAATCAATGCCATAAGCATTGTAAACAGACAAAAACGATATGAAACATGTAGGTCTATATGCCACCTTTTATGATCCGGATATTTTGAAATGAGATATTTTCCCAAGAGAATGGACAGCATATTATGCATGATTTATGGTATACATGTGGTAATCCTAAGCACATCATAATTGGTTTTTTTTTTATCAATAAGCTACATTAATATAAAGAAAATCCACGATTATAATACACCACTTCCTAGCATACTGATATCGAAACTTATTCGGTTATAATCAATTGAATCACTTCAACTAATGCAATTGCCTAATGCATATTTGCAGTTGTTTCTAAAAAAAAATAAAAATAAAAACTCATTAAACATGATTAAGTTTACAATAATGTAAGTCAGTCTTCACCCTAAGATTAATTCACCAAATTTTACTAACCTATATATATAATTACAAAGGCAAATTGAAGATTACTGGACCTAAAGAATGAATCCATTGTAACATATCACGTTTGGGTTACGTCATCTGCTGTTGTCAAAATCGGTTCTTAATTGACAATCGTATGATCGTATCTGATATTGGCGCGTGAACACTCAAGACTAGTAAAAATGGTTCATTTCTCAAAAATATTAGTATTTTCAAAAATATTAAATAATTTCAATCATTTTTTATTAATGGAAAAAGTTTTAAAAGCATAAATATATATGCGGACCTACAGCGCCGCATATCGTGAGGAGTGCAGACCTCAGCTCTGCATTCAATCTCCCCCTCGAATCTTCTCCGCACTTTTGGTCGTTTCTCCGCGCTTTGGCAACAATGATCCGTAATCCGTACACACCAACAGCGAGCACTAGGTTACTAAAACCATAAAACTGCTTTACTTTTTTAAAAAGTGATGGCCAGAATTAGGCTCCTGGCCCACGCTCTATGAATACGGCCTTCAGTGCATGCCTGTGCCTCATTGGGCGACCATTTGACTGCATGGTAAAAACTTCCTGTTTAAAAAAATGCCCAGTTCATTTCAAAACCAGATCAATTGTTTTTCGTTCGACTTTTCTGTTCTGACAAGACTGGTCACTCAATCAGCAAGGTTCAAGAATCTACACCCGGGAATTGGTGCTTCACAGCGCATGTACTGCAAGACTGGTCACTCAATCAGCAAGGTTCAAGAATCTACACCCGGGAATTGGTGGCTTCAGCGCATGGTACTAAAGAACGGTCAAAAGCATGCACACTTTTACTGCGTTGTTCACAGATGTTCTGAACTGCGACAATGAGAACGCCGCCATACTGCCGTATGTATATACGGCCACAAATTTAGTGTGTAACTTAAACTTTGGGAAAAAATCAAGAACTTGGACAATTCTGAATGGTACTACGTCGTGTTTCTCTCTCTCTCTCTCTCTCTCTCTCTCTCTCTCTCTCTCTCTCTCTCTCTCTCTCTCTCTCTCTCTCTCCTGTTTATGTGTGTACTTAACGCACATTATGTATACACACAAATTATTGTTCGCAGTATACGGCTCGCGCAAACAAGAAAGGAATCTACGTAGTAAAATGAGAATTTCTTGAATGGACACTTACCATTCATCAAAAGATTCCATAATTATATACCACATGTCATCTTAGGCCTAATGTTTAGACTGACCAATTAGATGCGATGGAAGTGAAAAAGATCTTGTAATACTGTTATCATAATCAAAGACCTCTTATTAAAATATTCATATTATGATACTTAAGTTGTATAAAATATAGAAAAAAAATGTCCACGAGAGAGAGAGAGAGAGAGAGAGAGGAGAGAGAGAGAGAGAGAGAGAGAGAGAGAGAGTGGATTTTCCCTCTTCGAATGGTTCTGTGCGCAATAATTTTTTTTTTTCGTTTGCGTCTACATCGAAAAACGTAAATAAATGTTGCGAGGTACACAAAATACATGAGAGAGAGAGAGAGAGAGAGAGAGAGAGAGAGAGGAGACTAGTAGATGCGATTATCAGCAATCTAATCACTGCTGCCAAATGCAGGATATAAACTTCAAGTGGATGACTGAGAGAGAGAGAGAGAGAGAGAGAGAGAGAGAGAGAGAGATTTTGCAGTTTTATAACTCAATGAACTAAATATTAAGAAAATACATCAATATTTCTGTTTCCTATCTCATGGCTTCAACAACTACATTGGAATCTCAAAATTAACAATGTTTACTGGTGATAGCCATGAAAATATATACTGCTTTTGAATAAAGCTGTAAAGCGTTCCTTCACTGTGCCAGGCTGTCGAAATTGTAGCTGCTGCTCTGTACATACCATTTCTTTACACATTATTAGAACATATTAGAATATAGGATCTAGGCCATAGGTCTAGCGCTGGGGCCGTCGTTTAATTTTCATTACCACCTGGATCATTTCGAAGGAAGGGCTTCAGAACCGGCTACACAACAAAAGCAAATTTTCGAGATAAAAGATTCTTTGTAAACGCATAACCATACCATCACCCCAAATCCCCTAACAAAACAAAACAAATAAAAAAGCTACACAACAATTTTTTTTGTTTTTTTTTTTTTTTTGTACTCGCTACTCCCTCGAGAATCACGAACTGGATTACTTCAACGTTTTTCTATCTAAGCAATTTCCATCTGGTCCTTGTCTGTCTACCCTAAAATGAATATTTCCTTATCAGTAGAAGTAATAAAGCTGATGACAAATACTAAATCCTGGACTCTTCAAGAGATATCTTTACAAATATGAGTTTGCTGTTTGGTACTCATGATCCTCCACCAAACCTCTTCTCTCCACATCTTCCTTCACTTTGTCTCGCCATCTATACTCTGTTTTTTTTCATCTGTCCATCCCCCAGTGGTGTTTTTGTATGGTAACACTGCGTCCCGGGCTTGAAATAGTTACGCTGTGTAAGTTTTAGGTAAATAAAGGATATCTGGTTGTACATTTGCAACTGAAAAGTGTTTTAATAATTTACTGTATGCGAATTACACCGTTAATATTCGAAATAGAATATTGTTATTATTGTCGAATGTAAGCTGCCTTTTCGGGGTGGCGAATGGAACAGCCAGACGCAAATTCCATCAAACAGATGCTAAACCAAGTTACGTCATATCGTATCTGGCTGAAACGCACTTTATAAAAATTAACAGTACATACTGATATACTTACGTATAATGAAGTAATACGTTGACATCTTGCCGTAGTGAACAGCGAGAGAAGCAATTTTCCCGCCACTGCGTCTGGCTGTTCCATTCGCCACCCCGAAAAGGGAGCTTACATTCTCAACCAATAATAATAACAATAAGCCTATTTCGAAATATTAATTGGTGATAAACTTCGCAATAAAGTAAATTATTAAAAAAACACTTTCAGTTGCAAATGTACACCAAATATCCTTTTATTACCTAAAACTTACACGTAGCGTAACTATTTAAAGCCCGGGACGCAGTGTTACCATACAAAAACCCCACAGCCGGATGGACAGATGAAAAAAAACAGAGTATAGTTCTGTGTTTCTCTCGATCTTCCTCTAACAGGGTCATCCCAAGCCCTCTTCACTCCCTCCTAGCCATCCATCCTCAACACATGCCTATACCATCTCAATCGTGAATCTCTTATCACCTCTGTAACTTTACTAAGCCTCCCCTTCATCTTATTTCATCATTTTCCAATCTCTCAAGCAGCGATATTCCCATAATCGACCTCAAGACGGATGTCTTCATTCTCTGTTGGCTCCTCAAGCTTTAACTTTCCTTCTTTTTCTTCCCTTAGAGCCCTATATACAACCACAAAGGAAAGAGTGACAGACAAACTAACGGACACACACACGATTCCGTCATCAATACCTGTGAATAAAGCCTTTGCGACTTGTAAGACGAGTTTTGATGACATGATAACCTTGGCAAAAACATTAGCAGGCACGCCGACTACTAACACTCTCTTCCTTAAAGCACATCTGTTCACAATGCTCTAGCTTTCCACAAATCTGACTGAGAAGGCCTCAGCTCCGTAGGAAAATGACAAAGGCAACGTATGGGAAGAGTTACAGACGCACTGAGAAACACAAGACTTTAACTTGGCAAAACAATTGAATGAAATCAGTTTATTTCCTAGATAGTGACCCCCAACAAAGTTCAGTGATCGTTATCTGTGATATTCACAGTCTTTAGTTTGTGTTTTTTAAGGTCATCCCAACAGGCTTGTATTAAACCAACGCCATCTTGAATTCAAGATGGCGTTGATTAAACACGCCGCATAGGTGGATACATACCAGGTTAAAACCCCTAGGGGTCACTAATCTAGGAAAGATCCTGAAATACCTTCGACCAAGTAGTACAACGAACTGTGATGACCACTTCTACGGGCTGCTCTTTGAGCAAGATCCCGTGCTGGCATAAGGCCAGCTTGATCACAAACAACATGACCACTGACATGCAGGCAATGGGACAGAAGGGTATCAGACAGAAAAACAGAAAGACAAGCTATTTCCCTCACACGTATCTGTCCATGATGGTCTAGTACAGCGCTTTTTTAACCTGGGGTGCTAGCACCCCTAGGGGGTGCTGAGGAAAGTCACATATGTGGCGGTAAAATATCAGTGTTTCTGTAGTGAAGGATTACGTTTGGACAAATGTATTTTAATGCATTTTTAAATTCAATAAACTTTAACCTGATTTTCAGGTTAAGGTTTGTGAGAAGCTAGTCGCACATAAGTAACAATACAAATCGCATTGATAAGCATTTTTCATTGAGTTTGTCCATGATCTTTCCTCTATTTTCTTATTGTTTTTGCCAAAGCTATTGCCATAATTACTGTGTTTGTTTTGGAGATTGAACCAAATATATGATCAAGATGTACTACCCTTGTCTTGACTTTATCCTTGTAGTAACTAGGTGTTAACCAATGGTAGGGGGTGCTGGACTCCTTAGGCCTGACCAAAAGGGGTGCTGAGGTCGAGAAAGGTTAAGAAACGCTGGACCATTGTACCAAGTCATCTTTGAGAAGAATCTTCCCACCACAGGAGCACATTGCGCTGACAAGAATCTACCCGACCCAGGAAAACATTGCAGCGACAGGGTAAACATGACACGTACACGTACGCTGACAGATAAGACAGACATTAACAAAAGGGGGAATGCTATATACAAGCATAGGCCGGTCGCCGCCCAGCGATTCGTCGGTAAGGGACTACCATACGAAAATGCTCATGTCAGGACACTGCTGCTAGCTCCCAAAGGAAAGATTGAGCGTAGGTCAGCCACCGTTCTTGTTTTGTTGTTGTTCCTGGTTGTTCCCTCCTATATGTAGTACCAACATTAGCGACGTAAGAAGGCAACTATGTCCCAAGGGCAGTAACACCCATCATTCCATTTTACTCGACCTTGGAAGACTGGGTACTACAAGGTTAGCAACATGTAACTCGAACAGCTTCCCAGCGTAGGACATTTCACTTTTTTTCTCTCTCCCTTTTAGTCCCCATACCCTTCTCCCTCCCTCCCCCACCGCACACACACACAAAAGGAGTTGGCTAATATTCAGTATTCTAGGAAATATTAACTCCTTTATACAGAACGTCCTATAGAATGAATGCTATTCGAAGAGACCACGTGGTCCTTCCAAGAATCTCTCTCTCCCTCTCTCTCTATCAATTTACTTACGTACTTTCAAAGACGTAGAAGACCTCATACCCTGTATAACACAGGAGCAAAGAACGGATAAACTACATGACAAATTACAATTACAAGACATTCTTTTTTCCAGATAACTGCTACCAATTGCGTAAAGTTGCCTGCACTCACTGGAATTGTTGCCAGCAACTGCTAGCGACCGCTGACAGTTGCAAAGCAGTTCCAAAATTTTAAACAACGACTTACCAGCGATTATTATTATTATTTTTTTACTGGACTTGGCAACTGCAAAAATAGCAGCCGCAATTTACATTGTACTTTAATTATTATAAATGAGAAATGTTCATATGGGAAGCCTGCGTACGATGTAGCTACCGGTAGTACCAGGACTAGCACTAGTAACATATAACGATATTATCCTCCCAGCCGTCAACAGCAGTTGGCAAGTACTCATGTTAGATCAATATATATCCCTTACGTAAGATCTTTCATACATACACATACGCATACATATATACATGTGTATGTATAATTTAAAGCTACTAGCATTCAGATGCAAGGCATAGCATGAAACTAATTTTGCACAGACGTGTCAAAGAAACGTACCATTTAGCAAGTGTCGCTGACGTAAATTAAAAAAGAAATTACATACATTCGTCTTGCTCTAAATGAGCAATTGCTGGCTAAGTAGCATTAAACTGTTTATTGAAAAAGAAATACATCGCAGTTCAATCTTACATGGCACCTGGAGACACGTGCGTTCCGGCTCTTGTATAATATCGCCTCGTTATATTCACTTTTCTCAATATTTTTGTCAATTTGACTTTCATAAAGTATATAGCACTGTTCAGCGCCCTCACACACATACACACATACATACATACACACACACATACATACATACATACATACATACATATACATATACGTATAATATACGATATAGTATATATATATATATTATAATTATCTATATATAGAATATATATAATAATATATATATATATATATGTGTGTGTGTGTGTGTGTGTGTGTGTGTGTGTGTGTGTGAGGGCGCTGAACAGTTCTATATACTTTATGAAAGTCAAATTGACAAAAATATTGAGAAAAGTGAATATAACGAGGCGATATTATACAAGAGCCGGAACGCACGTGTCTCAGGTGCCATGTAGGAGAGGAACTGCGATGTATTTCTTTTTCAATAAACAGTTTAATGCTACTTAAGCCATCAATTGCTCATTTAGAGCGAGGCGAATGTATGTAATTTCTTTTTTAATTTACGTCAGCGACACTTGCTAAACGGTACGTTTCTTTGACACGTCTGTGCAAAATTAGTATGTATATATATATATATATATATATATATATATATATATATATATATACATACATACATACATACATACTCATACCGAGAATATATATATATATATATATATATATATATATATATATTCTTCTGTTAAACAGGATACATCTCATGTACAATAGACCAATTACCACACTGGTTTAAAGCTAATAAGGACTATATTACGGTGGACCAACTTCCGCCCTTTTCAAGTAGTATATATATGTATATATATATATATATATATATTATATATATATATATATATATTTATAAATCCTATGTGATGTATTGAAGAAGCTTTGTCCCTATCAATCAGTTGAGGAAGACTTAACGCATAACGCTCAATCAAAACACTAAACGGTGGAATCTTTAACATCACGATAACTACGCCATAGGCTTTGACTGCCGGCGATACCAACCATAAACAAATCATGGGTCATTGTTTCACCCCACAAGAAAATTCATACAAAAAACTTCTTATGCAACATTTGTACTCGTATGACTAGGTGAGTCAGGTGCCCTACCATCTGTCCTCCAAGTTGCTCTCATTCAGAAATACGTCAACTCCCAATTTTTCATGTTTGAATATGAAACACAGAAGCTTACTCTCGCGTACCATTTTGCCACACTAGCGAGCAGATGAAGTTAAAACTGTAAATTCATATGCGAACTTTGTTGGTTTTCTTCAATGTGAATACTAATTTATAACCACAGAAATTTTACTTGCGTATGCATGCCTTTTAAAATTTGGATACAATTACTTGGCGAGCAGAACAGAATAGAATCATAGAATTAAGGCCAAAGGCCAAGCGGATTGGACCTATGAGGTCATTCAGCGCTGACACGGTAGAGAGGCTTGAAAGGTGTGAAAGGAGGAAAACCTCTTATAACTGCGACATGAAACAATTGTTAGAGAGGGTGGAAAGTCAGATGGATGAAACAGTAAGAACTGACGTACAGTAAAAAGGAATGAAAGTAGTTGCAGCTAGGGGCCGAAGGGACGCTGCAAAGAACCTTAAGTAACGCCTGCAGTGCACCGCGTGAGTTTCTCTGCCGGCACTATCGGAACTTAGCGAATAGAAAAGTTTTGTTAACTTCCTATATATACGAGTTTCACGCCCCATCGCGGTTCTGACGCTAAATGCAGAGAAGCCACACAAGTTATTCGGGTTTTGTGTTAACTCATAACAACATCCGGGCGTAGTATTCATTGCTGGCTTGATTCACTCATACGTACGTTGTCTACAACACCGCCTTCCCGCCCCCCCCCCCCCCCCCCACCCCCCACCACATATTGCATGTTATCGTTTAATGCAAAGTTGATGAGTCAAATGCAGTGTGAAGAATTCTGGGTTATCTGTGAACGATTCAATTCACAACGACAGTGGTATATATATATATATATTATATATATATATATATATATATATATATATATATATATATATATATATATTGTCTAGTCGGCAAATATGTCTTAGATTAACCACACCACTGATCTGATAAGCGCATCAGTGGCGTGATCGTGGTCTTGGCCTGCCACCTCGGTGGCCGCGAGTTTGATTCTCGGGCTGACCCGAAGGATTAGATATGATTACGTGGCTAAGAACCAGTTGGTTATACCGAGAAATTAATTTCTAATCACCAGAGACATTCCTCTGATTCCAAGTTGGGAGAGCGGGGAATCGAACCCGGGACTACCGAATCGGTATGGGAGTACGTAAACCACTCGTCCAACTAGGAACTAATCGTAACGGTCTTGAGAATCGAATAGAATGTATAGAATTCAGGTCAAAGGCATAGATATCACTGAATTGAAAAGTATTGTATAAAATAAGAAAGATTTGGGGCAGTCTTACGGAGTCCAAATGTCAGTGGGTACAACCGACTTCAAGACGGTGATTCCGTAAAACTGTTAAATAACATCGTCCCTGTTTTGACGAACTGGCGTATCCCAATTTTTTTCAGTTTTTTCAGTTTTCCATTCAGTGTCTTGGATTTTTTTTAAGTGTCCTGGTTAAAGTGTGTTTTTGAGTTTTCCAGTCAAAATGTCTGGGTTTTTTTCTTTTTTTCTAGGTTTCCGGTCAAACTGTCTCAATTTTGTTGTTAGTTTTTCCAGTCAGAGTGTCTCAGTATTTTTTCAGTTTTCCAGTCAAAGTATCACAATTTTTTTTTTTTTTTAGGTCAAAGTGTCTCAATTTTTTCTTTCTTCAGTCAAAATGTCTCAGTTTTTTTTTATATTTCTCAGTCAATTTTTTTTTTTTTTTTTTTTTTTTTTTTTTTAGTTCCCAGTCAAAGCGTTTCAGTCTTTTTTTTCCGGTCGAAGTGTCACTTTTTAAGTTTTCCAGTCAGTGTCTTGGATTTTGATGCTCTATAACTTTTTTTCTATCTCTACCACAGTCATCCTATTCGACCTGTGTGGCTGTAGTGTGGGGTTCCGGGTTGCATCCTGCCTCCTTAGGAGTCCATCGCTTTTCTCACAACGTGCGCTGTTACTAGTAGCACACTCTTCTGCACGAGTCCTGGAGCTACTTCGGCATCTATTTTTTCCAGGTTCCAGCTGATCATATCGTTGGTCCAAAAATGTGAATGAATGGTATTCATTAGCTGGCAATCGCGTGGATTCGTCGCACAGGATGAGAAAGTTCTTCGGGCTGCTCTATGAGCAAGAGCCTGTGCTGGCATAAGGCCAGCCTAATCTCGAACAACAACAATGAGAACGGACTGGGAGTGGAGTGCACGCGGTAGCGGAAGCGAAAACACTAATAATAAACATGTTACTGATAAGCTACATGAGCAATGCAGTGACACATATAGGCTTGACATCATGATGCCACGGGGGCAATGTAGACAGACGTCACATTTTCCAAATTTGGGACAGGGGACACGATCAGGTAACTTGGGATCAGGAAGTCATAATAATTGCAAAACTTCAATCGCAAAATCTCCTCAGAAGAACTTATGCTAATACTTGCCTGTCTGTTGAAATCGTCTGCGGAAGAACAAAAACAAGTAGTGTCGACATAATTCAGAGGTCAAACCGTTTTCAAAATTTGCTAGAAAATTTGTTAGAACCCAAGGTCGCGACAATTGACAAACGCAATGCAACTTCCTCTTAAATACCAACATCCTATTCTTTATGTAATGGGACTGACTCCCTATACGGAGTTAAGTAATTGGATAAAAATGAATAACAAATAAATAACAAATGTTATGCATCTTAATGTGTTATGGTGCAAGTACCGTCAAACCACTCTTGCTATGAATCGAATACGTCAGTTGAAGAAGCATCTACATTAAAAAAAATGAAGACAGTTACGACGCAAATGTCTCAGAATCTCCGAAACCCAGGACCTGAGAGCGAACAGCTAGAGACCTTGGATTCTGACATGCAAGCCTATAATTATGGACTCTGCCACATCGCTTGCTTCGCATAAGGCGACGTTCCCAGTTTCGATTTTCGTGAAGACTGTTGGGAACTGAAACAGTTGTAATATTCAAGTTTCGTCTTCAAGCTGAGATACCGGAACTTGGTGGCTTAACGTATACGATTACACTTGATTGAAAACCGAGAGGCAGAAAATATGGCAACACAGAAACTACTCTATCGTAGACTTGCACCAGCAATGGAAATAAAAAAAAATCCTCAATAGCAATTGACTGTAGAAGAGATGCCAGCGTCTTCTGAAGTGGAATATTCGACGACAGAAAACAATCTTTGGTATAGGAACAGTAACAGTAACGAAGGTAACGTTAGTAAAAAGATTAGTACGGAAGCATAACTATCAAGCAATAGTTATAGTCGATAGTATAGCCGGCCAATGCTACTGGTATAAAACATACACACGTCCATGCAGAATAAACAATGACGTAATATAGTTTCACAAATCACAGCGGCAAACATGAATCCATATTCAACCACACACGCACAGGAAAATTGAATTGAACTGAATTGAATAAAGAATTTAGGCCAAAGGCCAAGCACTGGGGACCATCGAGGTCATTCAGCGCTGAAACGGATATGGACGGTAAAAGTTTGAGGAAAACCTCAAAGCAGTTGCACTATGAATAAATTGTTAGGAGAAGGTGGAACGTAAGATGAAAGTGAGATAATATGAAAGGAGGTACAGTAAAAGGAATTGAAGTAGTTGCAGCTATAGGAGCCGAAGACACGCTACAAAGAACCTTAAGTAATGCCTACAGTGCACCACACGAGGTGCACTGACGGCACTACCTACCTACGTAATAAACACAGGTTAATACATATGTATGGATCTGTATATGTATGAGTGTATATATATATCTATATATATATATATATATATATATATATATAATATATATATGTGTGTGTGTGTGTGTGTGTGTGTATACAAGAATTTTGTCACTTATAACGGGATGGCATCTGTATATTAACATACATTAACCCGCAACCATCGGCTTCACTGCACCTTTGGAATATCTTACACAAATGTGGATTTCTATTTTATTCTGGCCTGGGCCTTGGCCGAGGCACTTATCAATTATAATTCCCCCTGGGGCGTAAGTTATCCCCAGAGTATAATGAAATCGATTGGGAACGAGGAGTGTGACTTAAAATATATTTACCAAGAAATGATTACATCGACCACTGCCGGATTTATGTCAAATCTCGTCATCTGCACGAGATCACCTGGATTTAGGATACTTCCTCAATCATCAGCAGCTTCGCATAATGCGCACAGAGGTGGATCACCTGCAGCACATCAACCCCCTCCACATATCGCCCCCACTTATAATCCATCTTCTCAGGCAATCTTTCCCACCATAAGTCTAGCATTCCAAGCATTCTTAGACTATGGGTTCCTCGTTGGATGAGTGAGTTACGTGCTCGCCTACCGACTTGGCAGTCCCGAGTTCGATTCCCCGCTCTGCCAACGTGAAATCAAGAGAAATTTGTTTCTGTTGATTAGAAATTTATTTCTCGATGTGATGTGGTTCGGGTCCCACAATAAGCTGTAGGTCCCGTCGCTAGGTAATCAATTGCTTCCTAGCTACGTAGAAAGATCTAATCCTTCGGGGCAGACCATAAGAGAGCTGTTAATGAGCTCAGCGGTCTGGTTAAACTAAGACATACTTAACTTTTTTTTTCCCTTCCGTTACACCTTTCAAACTACTGACTGTCAATTTCCGTTTCATCGCTGAATGACCTCTTAGGTCCCAGTGCTTGGCCTTTGGCCTAAATTGTATATTCAAATTAATTCAGTAAGGTAGCAGAATATTCATCAACTATTGACAGATACGTATATGATACGCCCAAGACCAAGCACTGGGACCTGTGAGGTCATTCAGCGCCGAAAGGGACACTGACAGTAAGTGGGAAGAAATATGAAAGGAGTTACAGTAAAAGGAACGAAAGGGGTTGCAGCTAGGGGCCGAAGGCACGCTGCCAAGAACCTGAAGTAATAATGCCAACAGTGTGTGTGTGTGTGTGTGTAAGTAATACCAGTACACTAGGAAACAAAGTGTCCAGAGGGAGCCCAATGACAATATCGCCCATCAAGGGATATATAAAAATAACAGCCAAGCAAAAGAGGCTTATCAAATCTCTATATAAGCTTTCGCGGATGCAAGGCAAGACGCATCAAGCACATATTACATGAACCTAGATGAATACATCGAGCACTGACGAAGCATGGCAGAGAATCGAGGACGACAGATGATCACAAGCATGGAACAACAACCAGTTCATTGGTCATGAAGATGACATGCGGAATGAAAGATGCCAGCTACCAATTAACTCCGAATTTCGGGCTTGACACAAAATTTCGGGTATTTAACACCGAATTCGGACATTTGACACAGCATTTCGGGCATTTGACACAGAATTTTGGGCATTTGACACAGAATTTCGGGCATTTGACCGAATTTTGGGCATTTGACACCGAATGTTGGCCATTTTACACCGAATTTCGGACATTTGACAACAAAATTTTGAACATTTGCCACCGAATTTCGGGCATTTGCCACCGAATTTCGGGCATTTGCCACCCAATTTCGGGCATTTGCCACCGAATTTCGGGCATTTGACACCGAATTTCGGGTGCGTTTTTCTCGCGTAGCTAGACATTGTCAGTCAACAAAGAAGAGCAAAAGAAAGCTTCGAAAGAAAATAACAATACCACACAAACGATGGAGAATATACTACCTTGATCTCGAGTCTCTTTACATGAGGTGACCATAATGGCTCAGAAAATACTGGCTGCTGTTCGGTGGTGCATAAACAACACAAAAGTCAGAGGACTCCAATAATATACATCTCATTCGACTACTGACGGTTTTTGTCTTTCCGCTATACAGAGTACTGTCCCGAATCTATTTTATCGCAGGCGCGATTATATCGACCTGATTTCAGTGTGTAAGCAAACCTTCATATAATTCCACAAAACGCGGTGAAGGGCATCGATCGCGGGGAGATTCCAAAGTGCCACTGTTGGAATATTCACGGCCAGCGCGAGAGACCTTGAATAATATTGGTCTGACCAATGCTTTCTTCACCCCACCTGGCTTTTCTGTACACATTCCTATATAAAAGATACGTTACTGGATCACTCGCTCGCATGACAGCATAAATAGAGAGAGAGAGAGAGAGAGAGAGAGAGAGAGAGAGAGAGAGAGAGAGAGAGAGAGAATGGTCTCCAGTTGATGACCTAAGTCTGACCGATTAGCTTGGTCTGGGACCTAAGGTTTCTGCCCAATTAACGGCGTAGCATAATATGATAGGGAAAAGAAAAAAGAAAAAAAGTAAATAATACGCCGAAGTGTCTTCTGAGCAATCGAGTTTTCTGTACAGCGTATAATCAAGGCCACCGAAAATTTATCTATCTTTCGCTGGCCTCGGTGTAATACTGTGTGAACATCGGCCCATGAAACTTTTAGTGACGGTCCGGTGGTGGCCTGTCTATCGCTGTCAGACGCACGATTATGGCTAACTTTAACCTTGAGATAAAATAAAACCTTCTGAGGTAAGAGGGCTGAAATTCGGTATGTTTGATGATTGGAGGGTGGATGATCAACATACCAATTTGCAGCCCTCTAGCCTCAGTAGTTTTCAAGATCTGAGGGCGGAGAGAAAAAGTGCGGACGGACAGACAAAAGCCATCTCAATTTTCCTTGACAAAAAACTCAAAATCAAGCTAAATTCCATGGGCAGAAGTCTTCGAAAGCTCTCAGGGAGAAAGGAAACTAAAAAAGAGGAAAAAACAGTCGACTTATCAGATAATGATTTGCCTGACACTTCCTAAAAAAACCCCTAACCTCGTACGAAGCCTGCAAAGAATTATTCCATTACGTATAAAAACTTTATCTGCATCCACGGGAGATAACAGGTTATCATCAACACTTTTCTATCTCCTGCTCTCGACTCTTTCAGTACTTTTCCATTACCGATATGTTAACAGGAGATTGCGTTGCGATAACCAGCTACATTAGTTGTTGGGTACTACATCGAACAGGTCGGTGGAAATCTTTTATACAACTGAGGTTTTAACAGTCATAAATTTTCCACTTTTTTCAGATCTGGAACATTTACAGAGCTTGTCATAAATCTACCTCTCTATCGGTATATGTTTATCTGTATATATTTATAGATCTTTCGTAGATTGTGGCCTCCAACTTGACTCATGTTTCTTGTGGTTCATTATCTTTATGATATTTACATTTTCTTGTTCATGTTTTTGCTCCCCAAAGGGGATACATACCGGATAAAACGTATGTGTGTGTGTGGGGGGTGGGGGGGGTGGGGGCGGGTGGGGGGGGTGGGGGCGGGTGAGGTCACTAATTCAGTAAGGGTAAACACATCACTTTCACGACAGTGCAAACTCACGGCGTATGACAAGGAGATACACTAAGGCAGAGGAATCCGATAAAATAAAATTTTTAAAAAATCATCTGGAAAGATACTCTCACTTCAAATGAGAATAATCCAAGTACGTTCTTCGCAAGTAAGCTAAATGGAATGCAATAATAGAATTTAGGTCAAATGCCAAGCACTGGGACCTACAAAGCCATTCACACTGGAAGGAAAATTAACAGTACAGTAAGAGGGTTTGAAACAATCTATGAACGGAGGTACAGTAAAAGGAATGAAAGAGATTGCAGGCAGCTAGAGGCCGAAGGGACGCTGTAAGGAAAGAAATGCCTACAGTGCACCACATAAGGTGAACTGACGGGTCTAACCCCCTACGGAGACAAGTTAGCTAATATGCGATATCAACAGTGTTCATCACGATGCCTCAATCTCCACGGTCCAAGTCATAGCTGCTAACATTAAGAAACAAAAACCTACCGCCAGGATCCACTCTATCTACAAGACAAAATCTCTGGCAGTAGCAGACATCCACATCAGAAAACAGTATTCGATTAAGAGGAAGAACATATGGTTTATAAAAAGGTTGCAGCGATATTATCACTGTCGTAAATATATGAGGCCTTACATACAATACGTACTAACTTCTGTGCTGCATTTACTGTACTATATACATGTCCAAATTAGTAGTTTATCTTCTATTAGTGGAGGGAGGTCGGAGGTGATTCTAAGCATTCAATTTTTTTTAGGAAACATTTTGCGCGTCGATAATTTATCACCTCCCAGTGCTCAATTAAGTGGCTACACGTGACTACACCCAGGATCCACTGGCTACACACCCAAGGCGCGTCTCGTGCACGAACCGCTCATTTGATATCTAATCGTAGTCATCCGTAGTCATCGATATAAACCCTCATTTCCCACACCTACTCAAAACTGTCCCATTGACCCATTCCTCACACTACCTCCCTCTCCCACCCCTCCCCCCTCTGCACATTCCAATTCCTAGGCCTACCCACAATCGAAGTATATTCCATAGGTCTACCGTACGTGGCCACCCCTTCTCTGCCACGATCTCTATTCATTATCCAACAACTTATTTTCAGCTAGTTTTGTCTATCAGTCTGTCTATTAGCTATAGCAAAATTATGTTCAATCTCTTTCAAGAGATTGGTCAAGTGTGTTGTGGGCGCACACATTTCACTGTGCATCATTCTACCGTGGAAATAGTACTAGGTGCGATAGTTGTACTCATGCAAGATGACTGCTACGTAAAAGCACACTCATACGAAACAACTTTCCTCCAAGAGTTAACCTGATATGACCACCTTACACTCCCGTTTGAGCGCGTTTGTGTTTCTCAATGAATATATACAGACATTCCAGAACATCTTTTTCGCATTTCTGTCGTCTCCGTTTGTGCGCGTTTGAGTTTCAAAGTAAATATATACAGACTTATTCCAGAACCTCTTTTTCTCATGGCTGAGCTACGATGGATTCTAAAATGTAAAGGAGTTACGATACACACTCGGTTCATCTTTTTCTTCTATCTCTCTTGAGTATTAAACCACTTGTTAATGATGCAAACTAGGCCTATACAATCCATATCTATGAAATCGGGTAAACGAAAACTAATGCAAGGCGCAAAATCACATCAAAAAGATCCCAAAGTTCTTCGAAACCCAAGCAAATTATATGAACAAGAACTATATAAACATGACAAGAAGAGGGGCAAAGATTAATTTATTTTGTAATATTTTGTAACACCCTACCTATTATGTAATGTGAAATTTTTTCCAATAAAAGATAAAAAAAATTATCTAAATAGACTATAGACAGCACCAAAGTATTCTTAACGGTATATGCGTTCCCAATGGCATTTGTACGACGGAATCGCACATTTTTTTTCTTTTTCACCACATGCTGCAGCATGGCACGACTACAGAGATTAGCACCGTGATTTTTCATGACTCGAGCGACTGTTATCTTCTTTTATCTAACAGTAACATTGGTGGGCGGGCACAGGGATCTTTCCGGCATCGTCTAAGTTGCTTTTGCCAAAGATGTCACCTTTTAAGTTATGCGTATATTCTGTATACTTCGCGTCACTGACATATTCCAGCACAGTAATGTTTCAGCTCACATGAAAAGGTTTCTTCGAGATCATTTCTATCAGCCTAAACTCGAATCATCTTGTCTGCCACTTCACGAACGTTTTACAAAGAATATATTTTTTAGTTTCTATCCTTTAAGCAGCAAGACGATTGCGATCGAAAGTGAATTCTCTTCATAAAGGTATGTCTGTACTACTTGACCTAATGAGATTTCCATGCCAGCTTCTTCCTTCGAACAACCGTTTGGTATCTCATAACACTTTTTTAATGCTGTTTTTCTGATCACATTAAGTTGATATAACAGGCACACAGAAATTACACAACGTAGTAGGCGGTAACCGACAATCTGATTTTCAGTGCATGACCTAACTGCTATTGAACACTCCACTTTAAGATCAGCGCTACATACTGCGTATTTATTTCTAACAATCGCTATTATTACACCACGCCTTCGGCAGAACCTGGGTTTCCGTAGTTCTTGATGTGAGGTAGGGGATAGTTTTCCTCGCTGGAGACGAGGGAAACGGGTTTGCCCACTCGACGACGAACGCAGGTAACATGATGCCATGAGTTCCGGACATGCAGCTTTAAACTCGGCCTACCAGAGAGTGCAGTTATCCTTGTACAACTATCTGAATAATGCCGGCGTAAGAGCTGTTTTTTCTATCATATTGTTTTCATTGAGCATCGAATGTTCCTCAGACTTTATTTCATATTTCTAAGATCTGAGGGGGCGGACACAAAGGGTGCGGACGGGCAGACAAGGCCATCTCAATCGTTTCTTGTACAGGAAGCAAAAACCGAACTTCTTCAACATTAGACTAAAATAGATCAAGGAACGGGTGTTGCACCTCTCACACAGTAATGGGTGACAGACAAAGCCGTCTCTATAGTTTCTTTTACATTAAACTAAAAACGAAGTTCAACACTAGACTAAAATAGATCAAGGAACGGGTGTTGCACCTCTCACACAGTAACCAAAGCGTCAAAATTATTCCGATAAAAAAAAAATAAAAAAATAAAAACCGAGATCAAAGCACGAGCACCCTCGAACTTACGGCATTTAGAGCCACGGCTGTCATATAAATCAAGATGATTGCAGTTCTACGGCGCAAAGTAAGTGCTCCGTAGATGGTGAACAAGTATCGGCTTCGTATAAAAACAAAAACTAGCTAGTAGATCTTGGCTTATATTGTGGATATTTGCTGAAGAACTTACAGAAGTGAGATGTGAAGTGATGTTCACATTAACTTTGAATGGCGTAATTACTTCCTCATTAAAGAAAAATTCGAAGCTAAAATTATAAAAATAAAAGTTTCATCGAAGCTCCTTAAGAACTACTGTGGCTAGAGGGCTGCAAATTGGTATGTTGATCATCCACCCTCCAATCATCAAGCTTACCAAACTGCAGCCCTCTAGCCTCAGTAGTTTTTTTTTTTATTTTACTTGAGTTTTTTATTGTTAATGTTGGCCATGATCGTACATCTGGCCCCTCAGGGCCGTGGCTGAAAGTTTTATGAACCGTGACTGACAGTTTCATACAGCATTATATATGCTGTAGAGAAATTCGATTGGGACCTTTATTTATTTACTGATTGGCGGATACTATAGTCGCAGCAACTATATAGCAGGACATCCATGGTGAAATTGGTTTAATCCAAAGAGGAAAAACTAAATCAATACATTCACTCGGTCCACATACGGTTAAAATAAACTTTCACCCCTTATCGCTTTTTGGTAGAATGATAAAAGAAAAAAAAAAAAAAAAAAAAAAAAAAGTTATTTCTGACTCATCGTCTGCTGGAAGCATGACTTTAGTCTGTCAATATTCTGTTGTATTCTGAATACTATAATCTGTCCTGTGTTCTTTAGAGCGGATTCCTTCCAGAGGGGCACCCCAAAAACCAACTGTCTGGCCTGGGCCCACCTCCCATCAGTCAGGTAATTCCTTTCCTTCCACTACTAAGCTGTGGAATTCTTTCACTCTTGTCTGTCTGTCTGTCAATCCCCAATGCCTTCCCTATTATTAGCGAAGGGTCCCGCTATGGGTAGGCCTCTTTTTCCCATAGCCTCCCTTCTATTTGTTTCTACTGGAGTGGAATCAATAAAGATCGACATCTCGAAATGCAGCAATACCAAAGGACCGTTAGATCCAGCTTTAGTTCTATAATACCGAGGATCTGAGAAGTAGCTGCTCCAGAGAGGTACTTATGATTTCTCTCTCTCTCTCTCTCTCTCTCTCTCTCTCTGTGCTGATGTTTCAGTGGTACTTGACAGCACAGACTACGCTAAAAATTGCCCTACATAGCAACTGCAGTTGTAATCAATATCCGTTACAGCAGCTACAATTGCAATCAATCTCCATTATGTCTTTGTTTTACCGACAAAATATTATCACAGCGCTCCAACGATTAGGTGGGAAGGGTAGCTTCATTTTAAGACAAATAATATAAACTGAAATGAGATACGAAAACAGTACGAAATTTTGGGACACTCACTTGAGAAAAAAAAAAAGTAACGTTGCTATTTTTCAATCTTTAGCCGACAATGTTCTAACATTTTCTTCCAAAACAACCACATTAAGTGACCTCCAAACTGCAACATCCCTTTTAAGATTTCGTTATTCCATGCAAACGACCGCGTGGGCGAATCAGTCATTCAAATTTAAGGACTTGCTTTCACCCTGACAACGCAAACGGAATAATTATTCTCCCAGCAAGATACCTTAGACTGCTTTGGTGCTAAACGAAAGCTTATCTCGGGACTTTGTTTTCAGATGCTATTTATTGTGAAGTTTAATATTAGGGGGATTCCACACGTTCAAGCCTCTTCGGTCTTATCGATGGGCTTTGAGGTCATTCAAAACTCATGTTGAGAAAGGGCCGCCTTTCTAGATCCATTATCGACGAGCAATCTATATACCAGGAAGAGAGGAATGCGTGATGTTGCGTGCACCGAATCACTTTCGGTGCGTATACATTTACGACGACGATGACCTTGTCGAGCTAAGAATATCACGTGCAGGTGTGTCAAACATATATCCGCACATCATCACCAGTTCTCGCCCTTACCGACCGACGGACAAGGCGAAATCAATGCGCTCGGTTTTCAATGTATCATTCTTTCGTTCTGTAGGATATTGGCAACGGTAATTTGTTCTGTAAATATAATCTAGACAAGTAAAAAAAAAAAATGCGCCGAAGCTTTCTGTACATCGTATAACCAAGGTCACCGAAAATAGACCGATCTTTCGGTGGTCTCGGTATAACGCTGCATGAGCCACGGCCCATGAAATTATAAAACCCCTGTCCGTCGGTGGCCTGGCCTATATCGCTGCCAGATGCACGACTATGGCTAAATTTAACCTTAAATAAAATGACGACTACCGGGGCTAGAGGGCTGCAATTTGGTGTGTTTGATGATTGGAGGGTGGATGATCAACGTACCAAATTGCAGCCCTCTAGACTCACTGGTTTTCAAGATGTGAGAGCGGATAGACAGACAAAGCGGGCACGATAGTTTTCTTTTGCAGAAAGATAAACGAAAGCCGAAATAGGGAATGTTGGGGTTAGGAAGGGCATCCGTCCACAAAACATATTCCAAAAGAAATCGTGAAACGAGTTGCCTGAAGACTTAAAAAAAGAAGAAGAAAAAACACACACACACATCCAGAGATGGCTCGTCAAAATGAGCTACCTCGACTAAGGATTAAACTGAGAAGAGGAGGAAGAATACGGAGAAGAAGAAGAATAAGGAGGAGGAGGAGGAGGAGGAGGAGGAGGAGAGTAAAAGGCTGAAGAAGAAAGAACAGTAAAGACACGACACAAGTGGCGGAATTTCACAGAGGTCCTTTAAGCACTGCACAGAGTGCTAGATATTTGCGATGATGAATACCTCGTCGAGGCAATACCGACTGCAATCATGTAATGTATATATTTTGATAAAGTACTAATCGCTAAGTTTCTTTCTCTCTCTTTCATTCTCACTACAAAACTAACAAGCTGCGACCCACAACATCAGACTAACGACCAAGTCCCCATTTCACTGTTACGATAATTCATAATCAAATATCCTTTTTCCACTAAATAAGTTGTATTCTGGACCCTACTCATTATTAAATACCCATTTCCCCTAAAGTTGTATTCTGGACATTATTCATTATTAAATATCCATTTTCCACTAAAGTTATATTCCAGACCCTACTTTTCATTAAATACCCATTTTTTACTAAATAAGTTGTAATCTGGACCATATTCATCATTAAATATCCATTTCCCACTAAATAAGTTGTATTCTGGCCCTATTCAGGATGAATTAAATATCCATTTTCCACTAAATAAGTTGTATTCTGACCTTGTTCATTATTAAATATACATTTCCCACTAAATAAGTTGAATTCTGGCCCTATTCATGATTAATTAAATATCCATTTTCCACTAAATCAATTGTATTCTGAACCTTGTTCATTATTAAATATATATTTCCCACTAAACAAGTTGTATGCTGGACCCCATTCACTGTTAAATATCCATTTTCCGCTAAATAAATAGTATTCTGGACCTTAATCATCATTAAATATCCATTTTCCACTAAATAAATAATATTCTGGACCTTATTCATCATTAAATATTCATTTCCCACTAAATAAGTTGTATTCTGGACATCAATCATAAAAATAAGGCAGTAAGAATTAGTTTGTAAGGATTAGTAGTCATACACCTATCGGAAAAGCTACTGGCTTCTAGGTACTTGTCTGCCACACAGCCTACTACTCCCTGTATATACCTGTCGCCTGAGCATATTAACCTGTCAGTCAAACATTTGTGGCTTCACCATTCCCTCGTACGGCTAATGCAAAGCGAAGAATGAAAATACAAACGTAACGCCTCGGAGCGGTTGAAGTCTTTGCCTATAGTAGCTTTACATCAACCGGACATCTGATGTCTAGGCCAGTCCCTTACGACACCCCTGATTGGCTGCTGATAAGCCAATCACAGGGCTGGAGACTCTTAGTCTCTCGAGAGAGTTTACATAGGCAAAATGCATGTTCCACCTCTATTGAGGGAAGATATATCCCTTAGAAGTGGTGGAACATACATTCTGCCTATGTGAACTCTCGAGAGAGACTTAAGAGTTTCCAGCCTGGTGATTGGCTTACCAACAGCCAATCAGGAGCGTCGTAAGGGACTGGCCTAGACATCAGGTGCACGGTTGATGTGAATCTACTCTAGAAAGTCTCGAAATCCACTTGACACTGGAGAAGAGTAAATGGAAAAACCGCCTAATCTATATTTGCATTTTTGGGTCATCAATATATACACTTACATCTCCAGCGATAATTCAGACGAGTAAAAAATGCACCGGGTTCTTCGATGCAATGGAATTTTCTGTAAAGCGTGTAATGCTGCATGAAACTCTAAGCCACGGGCCACGATACTTTCAGCCACGGCCCGGTGGTGGCCTACACCTATAGCGGTGTCGGACGCACGACCATTGTTAACTTCAACCTTAAATAAAATACAAACTACTGAGGCTAGAGGGCTGCAATCAAGTGTTTCCTGTATAGCTTATAATGCTGCATGAAACTCTAAGCCATGCCCATGAAACTTTCACAGCCACAGCCCGGTGGTGGCCTACGTTGTTAGCTCCTATAGCAGTGCTGGACGCACGACCATGGTTAAATTTAACCTTACATAGAATACAAACTACTAAGGCTAGAGGGTTGCAATTTGGTATGCTTGATGCTTGGAGGGTGGATGATCAACATACCAATTTGCAGCTCTCTAGCCTCAGTGGTTTTTCAGA
>NC_087213.1:23490829-23493329 GCF_015104395.2 Macrobrachium nipponense | reverse complement strand
GTCCCTTACAACTCCTGATTGGCTGTTAAATCGTTGATAAGCCAATCACAGGGCTGGAAACTCAGTCTCTCAAGAGTGTTTACATAGGCAGGATATGTGTTCCACCTCTCCTGAGGGATACGTCTTTCAAAAGTAGTATCCCTCAGGAGTGGTGGAACATACATCCTGCCTATGTGAACTCTCTCTCTCTCTTGAGAGAGAGAGAGAGTGAGAGAGTTTCCAACCCTGTGATTGGCTTATCAACAGCCAATCAGGAGCGTCGTAAGGGACTGGTCTAGACATCAGATGCACCGGTGACGCGAATCTACTGTAGTAAGTCAGCAAAACCAGAGAAACTGCGAATATTCAAAGCATGTACTACTATATGCACTATGGAGATTTACAGATAAATAAAAATCTATCACACTTCAAGAATGATTTCCGAGCAAAATTAGCATAACGTAAACTGAACAAAAAAAACTTAAGAGGTCCTTTTCTCAATAAGAAAACAATCTAGTGACCACTAGGTATGTTTTTTTTTCCTTCTTTTTTGCGAGCAACAAATCTTATGCTGCATCAAATCTTATGCTGCATTGCTGTTTTCAACACTTACAAAGAGATATCCATGAGAACCACCCTAATCTAATAAAACGTAAGGGCTTTTGAAGAAAAAAAAATTGAATAAAAAAAAAAAAACTTACGAAGCTTAGGCTATTAACCAGTCATAGAGAATTCGCAGTGCTTGGCCAAGTGTTAAAGTAGATTATCCACGAGTGGCTGCAGCATTAGGATAAACACCGTCAATATACAGAGAGAGAGAGAGAGAGAGAGAGAGAGAGAGAGAGAGAGAGAGAGAGAGAATTTCTCCGTTGTCAGGGAAGCAAAGCGACGCATAAGCTAAACGCTCGTACTTGAAGCTAAAGATGTTTCAGTGAAATACCACACCAGCACCTCGGCAACATCATCTTTTCATACCTGATAATCCTTTTCCGAGGAAAACTGAAACTGATATATATTTGTATTTCTTGATACTGAACTCCAATCAAAACCAAAGATTCAAATTTAACGGACATATTATTATATAAACGCGAAATCAGGAGTATAATGAGACAAGCCAAGGTCTAGACCTTGGAGACAGTCAACATTATAAAAAACAATTAGTCGCGTGCATGTCCTTCAGTCCGCCCTTAATTCAATAAGGGCACCGGAAGAATTGGAAGTCCTATATTCCTATGGAAGGCTTATAGTCCTATAGAAGAACTACTATAGTCCTATGAAAGACCTATAGTCCTATGAAAGACCTATAGTCCTATGAAAGACCTATAGTCCTATGGAAGACCAACAGACCCATGGAAGACCAACAGACCCATGGAAGACCAATAGTCCTATGGAAGATCTATAGTCTTATAGAAGACCTATAGTCCTATGGAAGACCAACAGTCCTATGGAAGACCTATAGTTCTATGGAAGACGCCTTGTCCCTATGTAAGATCTATAGTCCCATGGAAGACCTATAGTCCTACGGGAGGCCAAATAATAGTACTATGGAAGACCTATAGTCCTATAAAGACCAGTAGTCCTATGGAAGGCCTCTAGTCCTAAGGAAGACCAACCATAGTCCCATGGGAGACCTATAGTTCTAAGGAAGATCAATAGTCCTATGGAAGACCAACAGTTGTCCTATAGAAGATTAGAGTCCCATGGAAGACCTATAGTCCTACTCCAAGGAGAACTTTGAGAGTGGAGGCCGGAGATAAATGGAGACTATTGGAAGATAATGCGCAGGAAAGAATCGCATTGGAGTCGATGATGATGATATAAAACTAACAAAGCTTTAGTTAGTACAAAACTCGGCCAGTGATATCAAAATCATCTTCATCGGTCTACAAACAGTGTTATTATGAATAAACTGTAATTTACTGTACACAGTCCAGAAAAAACATCAAAGCTTAAAATACATTTAAAGGACCACAGAACCTATAATCTTCGGCCTAGCTAATATAACCTGCTACTAAAAGTACTAGACAAAATCACCTATGAAATAAGGAATAAAAATTCATTATATTTTCAGTTTCTCTTTTTGCAAAGGTTTACCTTGCCTCTAACTAATTAAGTGTCCTTTTGCTACACAGTATATACTCAATTTATTAATCTAAGTTATTTAAAATACCATTTTTTTCACAGGATGGGGTAGTACCTGAACATACCAAAATCTATCGGCAAATTAAAAACAAAAGTAAGTAATCAAGGCCAATGAAAATAGATCGATCTTTCGGTGGCCTCGGTGTAATGCTGGATGAGCCGCGGCCAATGAAACATTAATCACGGCCCGGTGGTGGCCTGTCCTATATCGTTGCCAGACGCACGATTATGGCTAACTTTACAAATAAAAAAAAAACAAAGGCTAGAGTGCTGCAATTTAGTATGTTGGACGATTGGCAGGTGGATAATCAACTTACCAATGTGCAGCCCTCTAGCCTCAGTAGTTTTTAAGATCAGAGAGCGGACAGAAAAAGTGCGG
>NC_087213.1:23466928-23490329 GCF_015104395.2 Macrobrachium nipponense | reverse complement strand
GGACGATTTCATTTTCCCCTTTTACAAGTCCGTAAACTATAACTTCTTTGTAAATAAATGACAAAGAAAGTTGTCAAACGAACAAATAAAATTCAACTGTATTTCTAAAGACCCGTCCCCACTAGGAAACACTGTTTGCAAGCATTATCCTAGTGTGGACAGGCCTTTAAGATAACTATCACGTAAGGTTGACGATGAGCCTAAGAAAATTGATGCCCAATTGTATACCGGTGATTTTGAAACTAACAAAAGCTTAACCGCAACTATACTACAGACCTGACTGCTTTGCTTTTTACACCCGGATAACAATAGGGCTGACTACCCTGCTTTGCATTCCAAAAACCTGAAAAGTTCGCAGTGAAGTTCAAATACACTGAAGTGAATGTCAAGCAGATCAATACCCTTTTGACATGAAAGCTACTGAAGCGAACATTTGGAATATGAATGAACAACCGGCAAATGCAATCATCTAGTTTAGCTTGAAGTTTAACAAAAATTAGGAAGTAAAATGATCACCGGTACAAATCGAAGAACATAGTCAATTAAGTAAAATTGTTGGCTGGCTCCATCCTAACCTCTCGTTGTTATTCTTAAGCATCAGTACCATACAAAGGTTGATTTAAACTTCCTGTGAAGAGTCCCAAAATAAATTGTAGTATTTTTCCTGCACGCGTCACAAATAAGGAGACCCCATCCAACAACCCTATGATGTTGATAACATTATTTCAACAATTATTAAACGTGCTTCTTGCCGTGATTGTAACGAATTCGTGAACCCAGCAGCACCACTAGGCTGAGTGAGCCATTTAACTTTGACTCTCACTTTCTGTATTACGTAAACGTCGACCTTTAACGTCATTTACCAAAGAAAAGAAAAATCAATAGCCTATAAGGTATCACAAGCACAGTTCTACAGGGAAAAAATGTAATTTATGTTCACCATTTACACAAAATCATTTTTCATCGATAAGTTATGGGTCTCCCAACGCAAATTCATTTAACTTTATGCTGCCATAATTAAGAACTTGAATCTCATCACAAATTTCCGAAATATCGGGAGCAAATAAATTATCTGCCAGACACAGGATAGACCACATCCTTTAAAACAAAGCAACGGTCAGAAGGTAAGACGTGATTTTCGTTTTTCTTTTAAACTATTTTCGACGGAATACCAAATATTATGTATGTATCATCATCTGTAGTACGATGTCCTCACGCTGGATGGTACGAAACAATACCAGTCTGTCACCTATTTGGGGTAATGGTGTGGAAGTAAGGGTGGGGGCCGTGGGGGGTAGGGGGGCGATATGCTGGTTTACAAGAAAGGATAGAAAATTACTCCCGTACGATACACCTGTGCAAAATTACTCACAACCACGGCTTACAACCTAGTACCTTTCTCCTAAGCTGTCTATCCGTCTAAGATGCCTATCCGTGTGTGTGTGTGTTTGTTTGTATGGTGTTTTTACGTTGCATGGAACCAGTGGTTATTCAGCATCGGGACCAACGGCTTTACGTGACTTCCGAACCACGTCGAGATTCGTGAACTTCTATCACCAGAAATACACATCTCTCACTCCTCAATGGAATGGCCGAGGCCGAGAATTGAACCCGCGACCACAGAGGTTAGAAGCTAACACCAAACCAACCACGCCACTGAGGCGCTTCGTATGTGTGTGTGTGTAAGACATGAATGCGATGAATTATTCTGATAAAAAAAGTAAACTTACTCAATTCAAACAATTATACCTTAGAAGCCTGCACGACCACATCGCAATACATTGCATTGAACATCCCAGCAGCATTAAGGTGCGTCTAGATTTTATGACTACCCACTTCCCTGACCTTCGCGGTTCACCCACGACGGAATGGAAGAGGGCAGGAGGAGGGAGAACAGCATCATACCCCCATTAAAACAAGGAAAAAAACTCGCTGATGGGTCATAAGACGCCTTTCAAGTACTACTTATAATACCTATTTGTTTCGCTTTACAAATTTGACTGCATTCTGTTGTAAGGAAGCCAGAGTAATACAATAATAAGTAAGACCTTGTTTACAAACAACGTTAAACACAATTGTCATACCTTGCAAACACAAGTGGGCGATTTAAAATAAGGACTGCCATTTTTTGCAACACGATCTGGTTAAAGTTAACGGCAGGGCAAACTACGTACAGGTCTGAGGAAGAAGACGAAAGGTTCTTGCTTCCTAGCAGTATCGAAATACTATTGCAATATAGGCATAAACATTTAACCAATTTAATATATTACTCTCTCTCTGGGGGCTATACTTTTAGTTTTCCGACATACATTTTACCCTCTAATAGTATTTGATTAAATCCCTTCCACAAATAATTATTTGCAATGGTGATCGCTAATCAAAATATTCACTCCGCAGGAATCAGTGAGCTAGCAATATCAAGTCATACGTTAATTATGACAAGGGTAAGTAATAAATTAACGAAACAGCATCATGCTTCCAAATTGTGCAGTAAAAAGAACGAAATTAATTCTAACGAGTATATATAATCTGCAAGGTGGCTTGGCAAAACGTTTGCAAAATCCAGAACATTTTAATGTTTGGTTAAGTAACACCCTGTAGTTACCAACTGTGATCGATCACGTTACTTGAAGGGATTCTTCATTCTGTCGTGGAATTCTTGTTGAGTGAAATAAAGCACGAATGATGGTGGAAGAAACATGTAAATCGTGTAAACATTGAGCATTTGGACGAAGCATTCACCAGGTGTAACTTTAGGAGCAAGCCTTTGTGTAGCTTCAAATCGGTTATGCAATGCTGACGTAACACAGCGTCTAGTGGAGTAGACCTAATATCATCGCCCGCTCTCGACTGCCCTTTACTGTAAACTTCACTTGAAAATTATAGCCATTCTACGCATTGCACTACCTAACATACAATTGCAAGATAATCGACGTAGAGATAGATAAACGGTGAATATACATAAAGGTCGAAAAAGGTCGTTTCCCACCGCAAACCACTGCATTAACGAGGTCTTTTGCACAGCGATCTGCTGCCTCTACATCGTGAAAGACAACAAAATGCATGTGTAGCAGATTAAGCCTGCAACAAATGGCATGAGCCAACAAAATGCCAGTTACAGAATCGATGACGCATTAAAAATAGAGATTTCGCTACGTTTATCTCAAACATGGTAACCCGCCTCCAGCCTCACACCAACTCCACACCACACCTGGCAATCTAATTCTTCTTTAACGAACTGAGTAGGTAGGAGGTCATCGGAATTCTCATGAATAAAGAGTAAACATCTCTTCGAAATAAACATTCTGGAATGTTGTCTCCTTTTGTTTATATTGCTGCAAGTGTTGCAGACTGGTTACACGCGTCCATGACGTAGGACACGCCCACCCTCCTTCCGATTGGTGGAAGAAGAGGCTCGTTCTGTGACGTCATGATCTCGCCATAAGCCGGCTGCTGCTGCTGCTGCTGGTGCTGATGGTGCAGGTCGATTTCCATTCTTGCTTCTTTTTCTTTCATAAAACGACGTTTTGCCGACTATGTATTTCGGCGTACGCGTATACGCCTTTATGCGTCGAAAAATATACGCATGATATATTCCTACAGCCAAACTTATTGCGATAAAAGATTGCGTATCTACGTGGAAATTACAATACATTTATCAAAAGGGCTATTTGCTTCATTTGCAAAAGTCATTACTTTCAACACCGCAAAATAACACTACCATTAATCTTTCCGACGATTCTATGACCTCAGGTCTATCTTACCAATTATTACCCATTCGCACAAGGGTTGAGCTTTTCAATATTGGGCTAGTTAACAGCAAGTGCATTTTACCGATTCCGAGCAGTAACAAACAACGACAACACCTATACGTCATGCACATAGAATACTGGCCATGGTGAACACTTACTCGATGCCCTTGCCTGCGTTTCCCGAGGAAATTATTTACGAATCTGGTGGCGCGAACAGCGTACATCCTCACTCTACCTGTGATTGTTGACTACTGCCGTGTGTGTAGTCTGTCTTGGGGACTTGGTAGTGGTGTGGCCCGTGGCGGCTGCGCCATGGTATGGTAAGGGATTTGGGCCCCCCGCCTGAGACCAAGGGACCCGTGCATTATATACCTGGTCTACTATAGAGTTTAACCCAGCTTCCTGCAAATCAAGTTGCCTGGCTAAGCTTACGTAGACCTATATAACGTGTTTGCAGTCATTCTGGCCTTCGCGAAAGTTACGCCATTCTTTGGGAAGCTGTTAACTAAGCTCGGGTGACATTATGTTGAACGAATTGAGAAAATCTCTGCAGAAAGTTGCTATTTATTATCAGGGTACTACAAGGCGGTTGTCGAAATATATTCTCATTTTCCCTTTCAATCAATTTATAGAGTATGACTGGTATGACATTTGGGCTTGAAATAAATTCTATCTCTCTCTCTCTCTCTCTCTCTCACACACACACACACACACAGAACATATACTACATTAAAAATATTTGTTACCGATATAGCACTAGCGGGTATAAAATTCAGTAACTTTGCTTTGATATTGATGCGATAGTTTTCGTGTTTTCAACAACTCATATAAACCATCGCTCTTATAATGTTTAAAGTCTTAGACTCATCCCATACAGCAAAAATAATATATGTAAAAAAGGCTTACGCAAACCTTTTGTTGCTGGGTTTTCAGTAACCTACAGATCAAAATAGTAGTACTACTTCCTACCTGACCTGCCAGTCACAAACTCCAGCAACACTTAGAAATAAAAAAAAAGGAAAAAAATATAGAGGCTATTCTTCTCCTCTCGAGGAATGGAATATGTTATGATGAAAACAGAAACTAGAAATGAAAATGAAAATAGGTCACTTCACAGAACTGTCAAACTGCCCTTCAAGTTCAATGGCCGAATTAATTGCTAGACAAAATAATCAATAGATAAGGGTTGAGAGCAGGTGTAAGACAGAGGGGAAGAAGAAGGTAGAGGACAGAGAGGGAAAAATGTTGAGAAGAGGCAAAGACATGGAAACAAGGATGACAAGACAGGGTGAAAAAGATGATAGAGGAGGTAAGGTTAGTGGGAAAGAGGAATGAGAGAAGAGGTAAGGCCAGAGGGAAAAAGGGATGATAGAAGTGGTATGGACAAAAGGAAATAAGGTTCATAGAGGATGTATGGGCGAAAGGAAACAGGGATGTTAGAAGAGGTATGGACAGAGGGAAACAGAGATGAGAGAAGAGGTATGAGCTGAAGGAAAAGGGATGATATTGAGGTATGGGCAGAGCAAAACAGGGATGATACAAGAGGTATAGGTAGAGGGAAACAGGGATGATATAAGAGGTATAGGTAGAGGAAAACAGGGATGATACAAGAGGTATAGGTAGAGGGAAACAGGGATGACAGAAGAGGTATGAGCAGAAGGAAACAGGGATGATATAAGAGGTATGAGCAGAAGGAAACAGGGATTAAATAAGAGGTATGGACAGAGGGAAACAGGGATGACAAAAGAGGTATGGATAGAGGGAAACAGAGATTATATAAAAGGTATGGGCAGAGGAAAACAGGGACGATATAAGAGGTATAGGCTGAGGGAAACAGGAATAAGAGATGAGGAAGAGTAGAGAAAAACCGAGATGATAGAAGAGGTATGAGCAGAAGGAAACAGGGATGATATAAGAGGTATGGACAGAGGGAAACAGGGATGATATAAGACGTATGGACAGAGGGAAACAGGGATGACAGAATAAGTATGAGCAGAAGGAAACAGGGATGATATAAGAGGTATAGACAGAGGGAAACAGGGATGATATAACACGTATGGACAGAGGGAAACAGGGATGACAGAATAGGTATGAGCAGAAGGAAACAGGGATGATATAAGAGGTATAGACAGAGGGAAACAGGGACGATATAAGAGGTATGGACAGAGGGAAACAGGGATGACAGAATAGGTATGAGCAGAAGGAAACAGGGATGATATAAGAGGTATGGACAGAGGGAAACAGGGACAATATAAGAGGTATGGACAGAGGGAAACAGTGAAGACAGAATAGGTATGAGCAGAAGGAAACAGGGATGATATAAGAGATATGGACAAAGGGAAACAGGGACGATATATGAGGTATGGACAGAGGGAAACAGGGAAGACAGAATAGGTATGAGCAGAAGGAAACAGGGATGATATAAGAGGTATGGACAGAGGGAAACAGGGATGATATAAGAGGTATGGACAGAGGGAAACAGGGATGATATAAGAAGTATGGACAGGGGGAAACAGGGATGATATAAGAGGTATGGACAGAGGGAAACAGGGATGATATAAGAGGTATGGACATAGGGAAACAGGGATGATATAAGAGATATGGACAGAGGGAAACAGTGAAGACAGAATAGGTATGAGCAGAAGGAAACAGGGATGATATAAGAGGTATGGACAGAGGGAAACAGGGACGATATAGAGGTATGGACAGAGGGAAACAGGGAAGACAGAATAGGTATGAGCAGAAGGAAACATGGATGATACAAGAGGTATGGACAGAGGGAAACAGGGATGATACAAGAGGTATGGACAGAGGGAAACAGGGATGATACAAGAGGTATGGACAGAGGGAAACAGGGATGATATAAGAGGTATGGACAGAGGGAAACAGGGATGATACAAGAGGTATGGACAGAGGGAAACAGGGATGATACAAGAGGTATGGACAGAGGGAAACAGGGATGATATAAGAGGTATGGACAGAGGGAAACAGGGATGATATAAGAGGTATGGACAGAGGGAAAACAGGGATGATATAAGAGGTATGGACAGAGGGAAACAGGGATGATATAAGAGGTATGGACAGAGGGAAACAGGGATGATACAAGAGGTATGGACAGAGGGAAACAGGGATGATATAAGAGGTATGGACAGAGGGAAACAGGGAATGGGATATAAGAGGTATGGACAGAGGAGGGAAAACAGGGAAAATGATATAAGCGCTTTGGACCAGAGGGACAAACAGGGATGGGATATAAGAAGTAGGACAGAGGGAAACAGGGGAATGACATAAGAGGTATAGACAGAGGGGGAAACAGGGATGAATATAAGAGGTATGGACAGCAACGGAAACAGGGATGGGATAAAGAGGTGTGGACAGGCAGAGGGAAACAAAAGGGATGGATATAGAGGTATGGACAGAGGGAAACAGGGATGATATAATAGGTATGGACAGGGGGAAACAAGGATGATATAAGAGGTATGGACAGAGAAAACCCAAAAGGATGTATAATTAGGTTAGGGACAGGGGGCAACCAAGGGATGATCTAAGAGGGTATGGAACAGAGGGAAACAGGGATAATATACCATAGGGAGGACAGGAGGGAAACAGGGATGGAATAAGAGGATGGACAGAAGGGAAAACAGGGATTGAATAATAGGTTAGGGAAACAGGGGAAGAAAAAGGGATGAATATTAAGGAAGTATGGACAGAGGGAAACAGGGATGATATAATAGGTATGGACAGGGGGAAACAAGGATGATATAAGAGGTATGGACAGAGGGAAACAGGGATAATATAATAGGTATGGACAGAGGGAAACAGGGATGATATAAGAGGTATGGACAGGAGGGAAAACAGGGATGGATTAATAATAAGGGTGGACAAGGTGGACAAAAGGGATGATATAAGAAGTATGGACAGAGTGAAACAGGGATGATATATATGACCGAGGGAACCGGATGATATAATAGGTATTGACAGGGGGAAAAACAAGGATGATATAAGAATGTATGGACAGAGGGAAACAGGATGATATAATAGGTATGGGAAACATGGGAAACAAGATTATAAATGAAGGTTATGGACAGAGGGAAACAGGGATAGAATAAGTAGGTATGGACAAGAGGAAACCAAGGGGATAGATATAAGAAGGTCATGGACAGAGGGAAACAGGGATATATATAGGGGTTAAAAATGGACAGGTGGAAAAAGGATATATAAAGAAGTATGGACAGAGGGAAACAGGGAATGATTATAAAAGGTATGGACAGAGGGAAACAGGGATAATAATTAATAGGTATGGGACAGAGGGAAACAAGGGATGATATAATAAGAAATGGACAGAGGGAAACAGGGATGGATAATAAGAGTATGACAGAGGGAAATCCAGGGCATGTATAATTAAAGGTATGGTACAGGGGGAAACAAGGGATGATACAAGAGGTTATTGGACCAGAGGGAAACAGGGATTAATATTATAGGTATGGACAGAGGGAAACAGGGGATGATGTAATAGGTATGGACAGAGGGAACAAACAGGAATGGTAGAAGGAACGTATGGGGCAGAGAAGGGGAAACTAGGAATGGTAGGAGGAGGTATGCGCAGAGGGAAACTGGAATGGTAGATGAGGTATGGGCAGAGGGAAACAGGAATGGTAGATGAGATATGGGCAGAGAGAAACAGGAATGGTAGGAAATAGAAACAAGAATTATGGTATGGGCAGAGGGAAACAGGAGTAGAATGAAGGTTAATGGAGGGCAGAGGGAACAGGAATGGTAAGGAGTATAGCAGAGGGAAAACAGGAATGGTAACAGGAAGTATGGGCAGAAGGGAAACGGAATGGCAGATGAGGTATGGGAAGAGGGCAAACAGGAATGGTAATGAAGTTATGAGCAGGGAGGGACGGAATGGTAGAGGAGGTATGGGCAAGAGGGAAACAGGAATGGTAAGAGGGTATTGGTATGGGCAGAGGGAAACAGGAATGGTAGGGAGGTATGGGCCAAGGGAAGCAGGAAGTGGTAAGAGGGAGGTATGGTCATTAGGGAAACAGGATGGTGGAGGAGGTATGGGCAAGGGAAACAGGAATGGGAGAGGAGGTAGGGCAGAGGGAACAGATGGTAGATGATGGCATGGGCGAGGGAAACGGAATGGTAAGAGGAGGTAGGGGCAGGGAAACAGGAATGGTAGATGAAGTATGGGACAGAGAAACAGGAATGGCAGGGAGGTATGGGCAAGGGAAACAGGATGGTAGATGAGTATGAAGCAGAGGGAAAAAGGAAAGTAGATTGCAGGTAATTGGGTCAGGAGGGAAACAGGAGTGGGTAGATGAAGTATGAGCATAGGAAACAAAAGGAATGGGTAGAATGAAGTAATGAGCCAGAGGGAAACAAGGAATGGTAAGCCGGAGGTATGGGCCAGAAGGGAAAACAGGAAGGTAGATGAATCTTGAAGCAGAGGGTGGGAACAGGAACAATGGTAGTAGGAGGTATGGGCGAGAGGGAAACATGGAGTGGTTAGATGAGGTAATGGGCCAGAGGGATAACAGGTAATGGTAGAGGATGGTTATTGGGTCATAAGGGAAACCAGGAATGGTAGATGAAGTATGAGCAGAGGGAAACAGGAATGGTAGAGGAGGTATGGGCAGAGGGAAACAGGAATGGTAGAGGAGGTATGGGCAGAGGGAAACAGGAATGGTAGATGAGGTATGGGCAGAGGGAAACAGGAATGGTAGATGAGGTATGAGCAGAGGGGAAACAGGAACTGGTAGAAGGAGGTATGGGCAAGGGAGGAAACAGGAACTGGTGAGAGGGAGGGTATGGTCAGAAGGGAAACAGGAATGGTTAGAGGAGGTATGGGCAGAGGGAAGCAAGGTAAAGGGTTAGAGGAGGTATGTGGGCAGAAGGGAAACTGGAATGGTAAGTGAAGTTATGAGCAGAGTGGGAAACAGAATGGTAGAGGAAAAGTATGGGCAAGAGGGAAACAGGAATGGTAGATGAGGTATGGGCAGAGGGAAGCAGGAATGGTAGATGATTTTATGGTCATAAGAAAACAGAATGGTAATGAGGTATGGTCAGATGGTAAATCATGAATGGTAGAAGGAGTTATTATCAGGAGGGTAAACAGGAATGATAGATGAGGTATGGCAATGGAAACGAATGGTAGAAGGAGGTATGGGCAGAGGTAACAGGGAATGGTAAGAGGAGGTATGTGGCCAGAGGGATACAGGATGGTAGATGAGGTATGGCAGATGGGAACCTGGGAATGGTAGATGAGGTATGGGCAGAGGGAAACTGGAATGGTAGATGAGGTATGGGCAGAGGGAAACTGGAATGGTAGATGAGGTATGGGCAGAGGGAAACAGGAATGGTAGAGGAGGTATGGGCAGAGGGAAACAGGAATGGCAGATGAGGTATGGGCAGAGGGAAACAGGAATGGTAGATGATGTATGGGCCAGATGGAAAACAGGGATGGTAGATGAGTGTATGGGCAGAGGGAAAGGAATGGTAGATGAGGTATGGGCAGAGGGAAACAGGAATGGTAGATGAGGTATGGGCAGAGGGAAACAGGAATGGTAGAGGAGGTATGGGCAGAGGGAAACAGGAATGGTAGAGGAGGTATGAGCAGAGGGAAACAGGAATGGTAGAGGAGGTATGGGCAGAGGGAAACAGGAATGGTAGAGGAGGTATGGGGCAGAGGAACTGAATGGTAGATGAGGGAATGAGCAAGGGAAACTGGTAATGGTAGATTGAAGTTATGGGCAGAGGGAAACAGTAATGGAGAAGGAGGTATGGTCAGAGGGAAACAGGAATGGGCAGGTGAGGTATGGGCCAGAGGGGAAAACAGGAATGGTATATGAGTATTGGCAGAGGAAACAGGAATGGGAGATGAGGTATGGGCAGAGGGAAACAGGAATGGTAGATGAGGTATGGGCAGAGGGAAACAGGAATGGTAGATGAGGTATGGGCAGAGGGAAACAGGAATGGTAGATGAGGTATGGGCAGAGGGAAAGGAATGGTAGAGGAGGTATGGGCAGAGGGAACAGGAATGGTAGAGGAGGTAGGAGAAGATGGGAAACAGGAAATGTAGAGGAGGAGGTATAAGCAGGGGATCAGGAATGGTAGAGGAGGTATGGGCAGAGGGAAACTGGAATGGTAGATGAGGTATGGGCAGAGGGAAACTGGAATGGTAGATGAGGTATGGGCAGAGGGAACAGGAATGGTAGAGGAGTAGGGCAGAGGAAACAGGAATGGCAGATGAAGGTAAGGGCAGAGGGAAACAGGAATAGGTAGAGAGGGTATGGGCAAGAAGGGAAACAGGAATGGTAGATGAGGTAAAACTAATTAATAAAAAAAAAAAAAAAAAACAACGGGCCAGATGGAAAAAGGAATGGTAGAGCGGTATGTGGCAGAGGGAAACAGGAATGTAGATGAGGTTTGGCGAGGGAAAACAGGAATTGGTAGATGAGGTATGGGCAGAGGAAACAGGAAAGGTAGAGGAGTATGGGGCAGAGGGAACAGGAAAGGTAGAGAGGTATGAGCAGAGGGAAAACAGAATGGTAGAAGGAAGGTAGAAGGCAGAGGGAATCAGGAATGGTTAGATGGATGTATTGGGCAGCGGGAAACTGAATGTAGATGAGTATGGCATAGGGACAAACTGGGAATGTAGGTGGATGGGCAGAGGGAGACCCCGGAATGGTAGAGGAGGTATGGGCAGAGGGAAACAGGAATGGTAGATGAGGTATGGGCAGAAGAAAACAGGAATGGTAGATGAGGTATGGGCAGAGGGAAACAGGAATGGTAGAAGAGGTATGATCAGAGGGGAACAGGAATGATAGAGGAGGTATGGGCAGAGGGAAACAGGAATGGTAGAGGAGGTATGGGCAGAGGGAAACAGGAATGGTAGAGGAGGTATGGGCAGAGGGAGACAGGAATGGTAGATGAGGTATGGGCAGAGGGAAACTGGAATGGTAGATGAGGTATGGGCAGAGGGAAACTGGAATGGTAGATGAGGTATGGGCAGAGGGAAACTGGAATGGTAGATGAGGTATGGGCAGAGGGAGACAGGAATGGTAGAGGAGGTATGGGCAGAGGGAAACAGGAATGGTAGAGGAGGTATGGGTAGAGGGAAACAGGAAGGTAGATAGGTATCCTATGGGCAGAGGGAAACAGGAAAGGTAGAGGAGGTATGGGCAGAGGGAAACAGGAATGGTAGAGGAGGTATGAGCAGAGGGAACAGGAATGGTAGAGGAGGTATGGGCAGAGGGAAACAGGAATGGTAGAGGAGGTATGGGCAGAGGGAAAAACAGAAATAGGTAGAGGAGGTATAGGGCCAGAGGGAAAACGGGAATTGAGAGAAGGTATGGGCAGAGGGAAACAGGAATGGTAGAGGAGGAATGCGGCAGAGGAAAGGAGGGTAGAGGAGGTATGGGAGAGGGGAAGCAGGAATGTAGAAGGAGGTGTGGGCTAGGAGGGGAAAAAAAAAGCAGGAATGGTATAGATGAGGTATGGGCAGAGGGAAACAGGCAATGTGGTAGATGGAGGTTATGGGCAGAAGGAAACAGGAATGGTAGATGATGGTATTATGGGGCAGAGGGAAAACAAGGAATGGTAGATGAGGTATGGGCAGAAGGGAAACAGGAATGGTAGATGAGGTATGGGCAGAGGGAAACAGGAATGGTAGATGGAGGTATGGGCAGAGCGGGAAACAGGAACTGGTAGATGAGGCTATGGGCCAGAAAGGAAACAGGAATGGTCAGATTGAGGTATGTGGGCAGAGGGAAACTGGAATGGGTAGATGAGGTATGGGCAGAGGGAAAACACGAAATGGTAGAGGAGGTTAGGTGGGAAGAGGGGGAAACAAGGAAATGGTTAGAGGAGGTTATGGGGCAGAGGGAAAAACGGGAACTGGTAGAGGACGGTATTGGGCAGCCAAGGGAAAACAGGAATGGTAGGATGGAGGTATGGGAAGAGGGAAACAGGAATGGTACAGGAGGTATGGGCAGAGGGAAACAGGAATGGTAGATGAGGTATGGGCAGAGGGAAAACAAGGAATGGCAGAGAGGATGGTTATGGGCAGAGGGAAACAGGAATGGCAGATGAAGGTATGGGCATGGCAGGGGAAAACAGGAATGTGGTAGATGAAGGTATGGGCAGAGGGAAACAAAAGGAATATAGGTAGATGAGGTATTGGGCAGATGGAAACATGGAATGGTAGATGAATCGGTATGGGCAGAGGGAAAACAGGAATGGTAGAGGTAGGTTTGGGGGCCAGAAGGGGAAACAAGGAATGGTAGAGGAGGTATATGGGCAGAGGGAAAACAGGAACTTTTTGGTAGAGGCAGGTTATGAGCAGAGGGAAACAGGAATGGTAGAAGGTAGAGGAGGTATAAGCAGAGGGAAGCAGGAAAATGGTACGATGGAGGTATGGGCAGAGGGGAAAACTTGGAATGGTAGATGAGGTTACTGGGGCCAGAAGAGGGGAAACATGGAATGGTTAGATGAGGTATGGGCAGAGGGAAGACAGGAAAATGGTTTATTGAGGAGGTATGGGCAAAGGGAAACTGGAATGGTAGAGGAGGTTTCATGGAGGGCAGAGGGGACAAACAGGAATTGGTAGATGATGGTATGGGCAAGAAGAAAACAGGAATGGTAGATGAGGGTATGGGCAAGAGGGAAACAGGAATGGTAGAGGAGGTATGATCAGAGGGGAACAGGAATGGTAGAGGAGGTATGGGCAGAGGGAAACAGGAATGGTAGAGGAGGTATGGGCAGAGGGAAACAGGAATGGTAGAGGAGGTATGGGGCAGAGGGAGACAGGAAGCGTGAGATGAGGTTTTATGGGCAGAGGGGAAAACTGGTAACTGGTTAGATTGACGGTATTGGGCAGAGTGGAAACATGGAATGGGGTTAGATGAATGGGTATGGGCAGAGGGAAACTGGAATGGTAGATGAGGTATGGGCGAGTGGAGGGACAAGGAATGCTAGAGGGAGTGGTAGCGGGCAGAGGGAAACAGGAATGGTAGAGGAGGTATGGTTAGAGGGAAACAGGAATGGTAGATGAGGTATGGGCAGAGGGAAACAGGAATGGTAGAGGAGGTATGGGCAGAGGGAAACAGGAATGGTAGAGGAGGTATGATCAGAGGGGAACAGGAATGGTAGAGGAGGTATGGGCAGAGGGAAACAGGAATGGTAGAGGAGGTATGGGCAGAGGGAAACAGGAATAGTAGAGGAGGTATGGGCAGAGGGAAACAGGAATGGTAGAGGAGGTATGGGCAGAGGGAAACAGGAATGGTAGAGGAGGTATGGGCAGAGGGAAACAGGAATGGTAGAGGAGGTATGGGCAGAGGGGAGCAGGAATGGTAGAGGAGGTGTGGGCTATGGGGAGAGGCGGGGAGCTAAGGAAATTGGTAGAGGAGGGTTGTGGGCAGAGGGGAGCAGGAATGGTATAGGAGGTATGGGCAGAGGGAAACGGAAATGGTAGATGAGGTATGGGCAGAGGGGACAGGAATGGTAGAGGGAGGTATATGAGGCCATGGGCAGGTGGGAGGGCAGGAAATGGTATGAGGAGGTATGGGCGAGGGAGGGCAACGGAACTGGTTAGAGGAAGGTATGGGGCCAGTAGAGGGAACAGAATTGGTAGAGGAGGTTATGGGCATGAGGGAACAAAAGGAATGGTAGAGGAGGTATGGGCAGAGGGGAACAGGAATGGTAGAGGAGGTATGGGCAGAGGGAAAGAGGAAACAGGAATAGGTATAGGAGGTATGTGGGCAGAGGGAAACAGGAATGTAGATGAGGTATTGGGCAGAGGGAAATGAAGGAATGGTAGAATGAGGTTAGGGCAAGGAAACCAGGAATGGGTAACTGAGGTAATGGTCAGAGGGAAAGAGGAATGGTAGAGGAGGTATGGGCAGAGGGAAACTGGAATGGTAGAGAGGTAATGGGCAAGGTAACTGAATGGTAAGGTAATATGGGCAGAGGGAAACCTGGGAACTGGAATATAGATGAGGTATGGGTAGAGGGGAACTGGAATGGTAGAGGAGGTATGGGCAGAGGGGAACAGGAATGGTAGATGAGGTATGGGCAGAGGGGAACTGGAATGGTATAAGGAGGTATGTGGGCAGAGGGAAACTGTGAATGGTAGGAGGTAGGTCATGGGCCAGAGGGAAAACTGGAATAGTTAGAAGGTAGGTATGTGGGCAGAGGGAAACAGGAGGAATGGTAGAGGAGGTATGGGCAGCAGCGGGGAACACGAATGGTAGAGGAGGTATGGGCAGAGGGGAACAGGAATGGTAGAGGAGGTATGGGCAGAGGGAAACTGGAATGGTAAGAGAGTTATGGGCAGAGGGAAACTGGAAATGGTTAAAGAGGAGGTATTGGGCAGGAGGAAACAGGAATGGTAGAATGAGGTAATGGGTCAGAGGGTAAACTAGAATGGTAGAGGAGGTATGGGCAGGGGGGAACAGGAATAGTAGAGGAGGTATGGGCAGAGGGAAACTAGAATGGTAGAGGAGGTATGGGCAGAGGGAAACAGGAATGGTAGAGGATGGTATGGGCAGAGGTGGGAAACGAGAATGGTAGAGGATGGTATGGGCCGAAGGGACAAACAGGAATGGTAGAGAGGGGTATGGGCAGAGGGAAACAGGAATGGTTAGATGGAGGTATGGGGCAGAAGGGAAAACTAGAATGGTAGAGGAGGTATTGGGAGAGGGGAACCAGGAATAAGTAGATGGATGTTATGGGCCATAAGAGGGAAACTAAGAATGGTAAGGAGGTATGGGTCAGAGGGAAACAAAAGGGAATGGTAGAGGGACGGTATGGGCAGAGGGAAAACAGGTAAATGAGGTAGAGGTAGGTATGGGTCAGAGGGGAACAGGAATAGTAGAGGAGGTATGGGCAGAGGGAAACTAGAATGGTAGAGGAGGTATGGGCAGAGGGAAACAGGAATGGTAGAGGAGGTATGGGCAGAGGGAAACTGGAATGGTAGAGGAGGTTTGGGCAGAGGGAAACAGGAATTGTAGAGGAGGTATGGACAGAGGGAAACTGGGATGGTAGAGGAGGTATGGGCAGTACAGGGGAAAGCCTGGGAATGGTAGAGGATTTATTTTGGGCAGAGGGAAACAGGAATTTGGTTAGAGGAGGTATGGGCAAAGTTACAGCAGGAATGGTAGAGGAGGGGTATTGGGCCAGATGGGGAAACAATGGAATGGTAGGAAGAGGTATGGGCCAGAGGGAGCAGGCAAATGGTAATGGTAGGGTTAATGGTATGGGCAAAGGGCAAACAAGGAGAATGGTTACAGGAGGTATGGACAGAAGGAAACAGGGATGATATAAGAGGTATGAGTAGAGGGAAAAAGGGATGATAGAAAAGGTATGGGCAGAGGGAAACAGAGATGATAGAAGAGGTATGGGCAAAGGGAAACAGGAATGGTAGAAGAGGTATGTTCAGAGGGAAACAGGAAGGGCAGAAGAGGTATGCGCAGAGGGAAACAGGATTGGTAGAGATGTATGGAAAGAGGGAAACGGGAATAGTAGACGAGGTATGGACAGAAGGAAACGGGAATGATAGGCTGATAGAACAGGTATAACCAGAAGGCAACAGGGACGATATCTGTGGTACGGGCATAGCGAAAAAGGGTGATAAAAGAGGTATGAGATCAAGGAAACTGGGATGACAAAAGCGGTAATACCTACGGGTAGAGGGAAACAGTGATGTTATGAGAGCTTTGGGTTGAGGGAAACAGAGCTAAGTGAAGAGGTTATGGTTAAATGAAGTATGCTTAAGAGATACAAGGGCAGCAATAAGAATATCCACACGAGTAGACATTTTACATGATCAGTTTCAGGTTTGACACAATAAACTTAAGTCCTACATGAAATAAATCAAAGAAAACGTAGTCGATTTATTCTTCATTCATAGAAAGTACACGAATTCGATGGCAGCCATTTATGTCTTGAATCGTCGAAAACTTTCAGAGATAGTAAGAAGTTAGAGAGCATTGTTTCCAAAAAATGTAGTTGTAAATGTAATTTTTATAATATAATTAGGTAAAACTGAAGACTACTAACTACTACCACGCCCCTCTGGTTTGGTAAGTGCTAATTAACGTGCAAAATGGGCCATATTCCTAGTACCAGCCCCTTGGGGATGGACGTAAATACTTAGGCATAGGACAGCAAATATCAGAAAAATAATATAAAAAACTTAGATATTAACAAAAGGAAACAGGAGAATATAGGTAGTCTGATTCGAAATGAGGATCTGTATCCACTCCCCACCCCCAAACAAAAGAAGTACTACATGAAAATCTTGTGTTAACTCACGTAATTGTTGTAGCTTTCAGGCAGTCAACACATATGATGAAACCTTATCCAAGGAACTATGCTAGTCTTAAAAAAAAAAAAAAAAAAAAAAAAAAAAACCGATTTCAACTATAGACTGTCACGTAAACGAAGAGCCTCTGAAAACTCTTTTGCTGTCTTGAGTCAGGTGCCTAGAATTTTCAGCATGCAGTTAATCCATGATCCATCAGTTGTAGAAGCTATGATAAAGACTGCTTGTTGTCTTCAAATAACATGCTTAGAGATGCATATCTTGAAGAACGAAATACATGCTTGTTATTTGGTGTCTCGAATTCAGAGAAATTACCCACGGGAAATTTAATACCTTTCATAAATGCTGGTGGCTTTGGGAATCTTGATGGTCTAATTATTTCAGTGCTTCAGGCCCAATTCCATGGCAAGTGGACCAAGTAACGAGAACTGATGTAGGCTAGATGAACAGATAGATAATTACATTATGAGTTGTATACCTAATTATGGTGTGCATTACTTAATATTATGCGTGTAACTGAAATTCTCCATTGTAATAGGCCTATGAGAAATTAAATTATTATTGTACTGACCTGGTTGTTTTAATTCATTGGAAATTTCTGATCGCACATTTCCCCTGATAATTATGACTTCATAATGCTAAATTTTGGCTTCATATAGGTAAGTGTGATGCTGCACTACCCCGATTAATGTGAAATCGTCCATGACGGACACTATAGCAGTCGTGATGGTTGTTACAACTAGCAGCTGGAACCAAAGTCACTTCGGTCCTACGGCTGTATAGGCGTGTCGTTGAATGAATGAATGATTGGAAGTTTTCTGGCATCCTGACATCGAAGGTCATTGACGCCGAATATGACGTGTCGTTGAAAGCCTTCTCATTTGAAAGGTTTGAAAGGTGTAACAGGAGTATAAAACCTCGCAGTTGTACTATGAATCAATTGATAGGAGAGATAGGAAAAGAAGACGTAAGTATGAGAATATAAAAGGAACTATAGTAAAAGAAAAGAAAGGGGTTACAGCTATAGGGGTCGAAGGCACGCTGCAAAGAATCTTAAGGAATGCGTATACAGTGCGCCGTACGGAGTGCACTGACGGCACCACCTCCCTACGGGGCTTCTCATTTTTGATGTAATAGAGATGAGTGCAAGCTGGGAGCCGCAAGGACATTTAATAGACGCTTCGATCAGCCACTGAAAAAGATGGACTGTAATGGCGCTCGGCAAGAGTACTTATACGGCCCAAAGTCTACACTCTATAGCCTAGACCTTGGTACGGCTTATGGTCAAGGTCAAGGTCTGCTTGGTCTGGTCTATACCTAGACCGTGGCTAGACCGTGGGTGCGGCCGACGTCACTCTCGCTGATAGCGACTATGGGGTCGTCTACGGTCTGTCTGACAGTCTGAGTTGGGATCCTTCATAGACATGGGTGGACGGTACCTACGGATCCAGTAGTAGTAGTAGAAGGGATATCCCTTTGAAACTGCTCATCAGCGATTTGTCCCGAGACGCAGAATAACCTGGTGAAAGCGACAAGTCAAAATCTGAAATACTACTAAAGAAACTCTGTCAACACATGTCGGTTTTCCAAATATTTTCACCTCATTATGAAACTTGTTCATTTGATCTTGTAATTACACTTTAACCAATGAAATTTCTATTCCCACTGTAAATGTCTCTCTTTCTCTCTTACAGACCATAGGATTCTTCATCTATGTAACAAATTGATGTTCTTCTCTAGGAATGTTGCAATATGATAGCATGAGCAAATTTTTATTATTATTATTATTATTGCGACATGAAGATTCTGATTCCGTTATATATTTCATTGAACTTAAAGACAACTTTCAGTCAAAAGATTTAGCGAAATATGAATCAACCAAGCCCTGAAATTGTGACAAGCCTGAATAGTGTCTTAAAGAATAATTATGTATATCAAATACTGGAATGTCTGTCATTCTACTATTATCGCAGCAATTATTCTCCTGAAAAAATAATTAGTAATTCTGTCCTTTCCTGAGGACTGTCAGTTATCATTCCACCGCTCCTCAGTTGGGTAAAATATAGTTCCGTCTTGTCAGTGATACTTTTCTCGCTTAAATTGCTACTCTTTTCTTATCAGGCAATCTCTTTTGCTTTCATCTTTAGGAAGTTACAACAATCTGACCATGCCAGTGTGTTCCAAGATTGTTTGTTTGTTTGGTGTTTTTTACGTTGCATGGAACCAGTGGTTATTCAGCAACGAGACCAACGGCTTTACGTGACTTGCGAACCACGTCGAGAGTGAACTTCTATCACCAGAAATACACATCTCTCACTCCTCAATGGAATGGCCGAGAATCGAACCCGCGACCACCGAGTTGGGGAGCAAACACCATACCAACCACGGCACTGGGGCGCTTGTGTGTTCGAAGAAGCACAGTCTGAGCATCCTAAAAAGCAGGCGCCGTCGTTAGCTTGCGTTCCAAGTTTTTTTTCTTCTTCTTCTTTTTAATGGCTTTATTCTCTACCCTTCTATCTTCCGATTTTAGTCTTTCACATTATCCAAAGATGAAATGATTGAAAGAAACAAAGGGCAGATATAACTTTTACTTTTTTTTCTAAAAATCATGCTCGGTTACTTCCACTTAGGAAAATAACTATCTTTCTGCCTTCGTCCTTTGTATTCACCCCAGAGGAACGTGCGTCTATGTGTAAACCAGCATTCCAGGAGGTTTCGCCCCATCCCCCGACCCCCCACCAGCGCGAACCCTTCCCTATAGAACATGTTGGTTGCCCTGCAGGTGTCCCAACACCTTATATGGAGTTGAGGCCTAGGCCTACATGATTCCGTTGACCTTCTCCATGGCTTCTCCCTGTTACATGGAAGTCTAAATTGCTCCGATGTCGATCTTCTGTTTGGTCTACAATTAGAGATTTCCGTGTTATACCCATTGATTTAAGTCTTGGAGGAATTTAAATGAATTTGATGCTTGCTGCAGAAATGTTTCCGGGGCTTTCAAAATCCATTCTCAGCCTGTTGCTTTGTTAACATTTTCTTGATTATCTTCAGGTCACTTTCACTGGGCAGTTGTATAAGAATCTGTGTGGTTTCTACTATTTCGTCCAAAGAACGACGTTGGACCAGAACCCACGATTCTCAGAAGTTGGTTCTCAGGTCCTACCACTTATTTTAATCTGAACATTTGGAATCTCAGCTACTGAGAGGATGCTTATCAAACTTCATACAACTAGCTTAATCCTTTAATTACACTTTATAATTGTTGAAAACTTGACAATCTTTTCATACTTAAATCAAAACTTAAAAACGAAAACCACATTAAAATCCTGAGAACGTGTTTGATCACACTTAACAACTACAGTAACAACTACTTAACTGAAGATAAGACAAGATACTACACATATGTTGCGTCGTCGCTACGACTGTTATCAAAATAACAAGGTCTATCACGATAAAATATAGGAATAATAATAATGTAATGCATGACCACTCCAGAAGAATTATTTTTGTACCAAACATATTACCTGTTCTGTTTAAAACACAGCTTATATCTACAATTTTTACTTGAATATTAGGAAAATAAACATCAGGCTCTTTAAGAAACTGTTGACAAAGGACGAGAGTAGGAAAATACTCTCTATTTTGTCAAGCAGTTTCAAAGGGTGGATTAAAATACACCCGGTATCATTCTGTAGGGAACAGCATTGCAGTATTTCTCCCACATGACGCCATATTTAGCACGGCATTTTTCTTCGTCCCTGAATACCCTGTGGACGAGGAGCACCGTCAAGAAAATGGCGTACAAGAAGGGCCACACCCCGTATCCCAATCCCGGAAGGCACCATGCCACCGCTGACAGTATTTCAAAGACATAGTTCAGGTGCCTGGCAATGCCCCAGAACCCTGAAGTCGACAGTTTGGAGTGCTTGATTCCGGTCACACTTTCGTAGGTCACTTCGATGTACGTGGCCGGCTTCCCCCAGAGGTCGCACTTGCCGTTGTGAGCTCTGAAGTACTCTTTCTCCCAGTCCACGCGATAATTGAGGAATATGGACGCCACCCCAAGTGCGAATACAGCCAGCGAACCAGCGGTGGAGATCACAGGTGGATGAGCCACTATGTAGTACGAGGAGAACGTGTAAAAGGCAGGAACAAACACGAGACATCCCCAACAGATGTAGTATCCCGCACGATCAAGGGTGATGTCCAGCGTATTGAAGTAACCCGTCTCCCACCAGTAGAACTTACCCAGGTAAATCGTCTGAAGGGCGGCGCAGACGAAATGAGCCATACTAAAGCCGTTCTTGATCCAGCCGGCTACGAAAAAGCCCACCACCAGCCACTCCCAGACCATCAGACCGAATCTGCAGTTGGTGAGTTGCTTGACATCAACTCCAAGGATGCGAGGGTGAACTTCCATACCGCGGTAGAACTCGTACATAAGGGGCTTCGGTTCGATCACCTCCTTGGTCTGAGGGGCAACCTTTCCTTGGATGAGCAGGTAAATGCAAAGGATAAATGCAACTACGTTGCACGATGCCAAGAACTGAAATACAAAATATGAATAACGGTATAGGGCAATGCAGTACATTTTCAATTTAACACAGTCAAAATGAACCTAAGGAATATATTGTACACTCAACTAAACTATTAAATCGTTATAGGAGAGTCTGGTAGATTGGGGATTTATATAATTCTAACAAGAGTATATTTTTTCGTTAGTATATAAATTAATATTATGGAAAACTACACTAAATTAGAAACTATCCTTTTTTGACGGCAAATTGAACCTTCAAAACATTTAAGACAAAGGTTTCAAAATCACTATTTGTAAACAGTCCAGACTCTGTACCTTGGTAATACAGCTTCTTGGAATAATACAGGTTCTTTAAAGGCACTGGTCACCTCTAACGAGGAGAATCTTAACTTCAGTAATCTGGCTCAAACTTGTCAAAATCTTACTGTGAACTCTTTAACCTAACCCAGTACAATGGCTGTCGTATCAGACCCTCTTACACCTTTAAAAAACTTGAGTTTGTTTCGTGCATCTCTTCCCCAAGAGCAATGTTTGGCAAGGACACAAACATTGACATTGATAACATTGGTATCATGCACTAAATATGACAAAAGTAGATAACTTCAGTAAGCCAAAATTTAAAATTTACTAAGCATTTTCATTATATCTTATTTTCTAAATTTGTAGTACAATGTGCACTGTTGTATAATTCACGTTTGACTTCTGTTTTGAGCAAGCACAACACAACACAAAAGTAAATAAATAAATAAATAAAAAACACGCGTGTAACTCACCTGAGGAAAATGATCAACAAGTTCCAAGGCAGTCTCTGGTCTGACGTACAGAAGCAAAAGGAAAGCGACGAGACTCACGGTGAAAAACTGAAAGCCGTTCGCCTTATATTTGGGAATGTATCCGTACGAAGTGGTTGGGCCTAAAAACTCCTTCCCTGGCACCTGAGCAATTAACAAAATGTTCGTATTCAGTATCTAAAACCTTCTTATTCTTCTTCCCCGCCGTTATGCTTTGACAAACCAAATCTACTAGCGAAATATACGAATCCTACTCGAACGAGAAAAGACAGGGCGGACAAATACAAAGGAACTTACCCAAAGTGAGAATAAGGCCCACGCTAGCATTAGGCCTACGATAGTCCAAGAATGGGCGTCGCCCAAGAGGCTCCAGGACTTAGTTCCATCGCCCCCAACCAGAGCTAAGAACTGTACGCCGATTGTTGTTGTTACCATGAGCAATGGTGGTCCTACGTGATAGCGTAAGGTATCGTACCAGCTCATCTTGATATTTCAGCCACTCACCTGACGGTGAAATAAAAGATAAATAAATAAATATTATACATAACACACTGAGGGCAGGGACAAGCACGGTAGCGCTTCGTGACACATACAATAGACTCACACTTTAAGGACATTAGTTATTTTGAAAAATATATAACGAAACCAAATATAACTGGATATCTTAACTGACCATGAAAATCTATAAAACTTCCAAATTTGTCTCTAATGCCATTACTTATACAGGCAACTATTTGTTTCCATGCATTTAACAACAGCGCTTGCCAAACGAATCAGGGTACACGATTAGTATATCATTTGACGTTCTAGGACACCTGCACTCATCTACAATTCTACCTCAAAGAGTCAAGACAACTGTGATTGCTAAGATGGGCTTCGACACTGGGGGATTGTCTCTATGGCAATAGCCGCTGCCTGGCGAAAGTAAAACAACGTATTTTCATATGCAGTATCGATGTGCCAAAGTGAATGGCAAAATGACGTGTTATTA
>NC_087213.1:23461928-23464428 GCF_015104395.2 Macrobrachium nipponense | reverse complement strand
TTCTGTCATGCTTGCATTTGTACGTTGTTTAAGTGTGCATAGAAACAAAGTATTTGTGTCGCTCAAACAGCAAAATGAAAATTAGAGTGAAGTTATTGTGACTAGTGAGTGATATGTAAGTTCTGATTACTGTCTTAAGAGTTTTTTTTAACACTCTGCTAAGACAGAGGAGATAAGACATTTATCTATCTAGATGATAGCTAGACAGCTGGGAGATATCTATTTCGTGCTGTAACGTAATTACATGTTAATCAAGTATTTCAGGGAAGTTGAATTTACCCTAATAAGATAGTAAATAAGCCACCAATAACCGACAAGTATATGTAATTCTGGTTCTGCACTTCTTGATGACACAGATTTGCCGGTAAAAACCAAATATTCAATTTTGAATAAACTTCATCGGCCATGGGTTGAGTAAAGATCGGATAAACGTTTTAATTCAACAGCCTGCATTCTCTTCTAGCAACAGAAATGATCGATCGTTAGCCAGACCTAGTCTCAGATTTCATAATTCCCTCGAAATCTACAGTAGGTGATAGGTTCATTCTAGGTTTAGACCTATATGGGATGCAGTGATGTCTTAAATGTATCTGAAATGGTGTTTCAACCCAAAGATCAAATAAACATTTTAATTCAACAGCTATTTTGGCCTGCATTCTCTTCTAGCAACAGAAATGATCGATCGTTCGCCAGACCTAGTCTCAAATTTTATAATTCCCTCAAAATTTACAAGTAGGAGATAGGTGCATTCAAGATCTAGACCTATATAGGGTGCAGTAATGTATCTGAAGTGGTGTTTAGCTACAGGCTTTCATCCAAGTATTTCTTTTGAGTCGTAACCAATGGGTGCTTGACTTTTGCTCTTTCAGAAACGAACAGAAAGTTCAAGTTAGCCTTTGTCATTTAGGAGAATAATGAAGGTTCTTAAAGATTATGGTAAAATAAGATCAGTTTTCCTGGATTAAATGTTGATATACTTTTAAAAATGCACTTTTAAGATTCTTTAAGCTTTACGAAGGCTTCGCTCCTCATCGCCAGAGGAAATTAATTTCAGGGAAACTAGACCGAAGTTTTACAGAGCAGATTCTTTGTATCAGGTTCCTGCTTGATCTCGATCCTACTTGACCGTTCTGGTTTGTTTTGGTTATGTTGACCATCTGCTGTTATTCGTGAAGGCGTTAATCCTGGGTGTGGGTCACTCACGGAGGTCAGTTATGAGTCATTCCACAAATCCTGTAGTAAATAAATCTGGATTATCAGCTCTCCTAACAATCTACAATATAGACGGTTTGTAGTTTCTCTACGGGTACGACCTCTGCTTATCTATCTATAGCCTGCCAAACACTCGAGGGCAACGCGACTACAGAATAACCGTTCTGAACTTCCGATAACGGTTTCATTGCTGTGGCTTAGAGGAGCCCTCACCCATTGGAAACCTAACTTCTTCCTAAAAATAAAGAGATGTAGCGTCAGTTTTTACCTGCTCTGACAAACCAGTTTCCTCAACACGTGGTGAGCATAGGGCCTTTAGAAGGTCAACGCTCACTGTCTGGTTTAATCTCAAGCAGCCATTGTACGCCTACAAGTATGGAAAACAAAGAGTAAATGACGGTTATCAGGCAAAACCATAAACAAGGGATTAGCGTTATGGGAAGGGTTTAAATGGCTAAATAAATCTGGCTGATCTGCCTTTTCTGGCCGGCCACAGGAGGTTGGTTCTATAGCATGGACTCTCGGTGGCCATGGTTCTAGCCACCGTTGGTACTGAGACTATGTAGAACCCCTCCAACAGCCTGTAGCACTTTGATGGATCAAACAGGAAACTGATATGAAAATTCTTTATAAAATTCAGATCACATTGACTATGAGGACAGTATTCCCTGTAACTCTGTATCAGGAGAAAATTTTTACTCTGAAACCCCGACTGTGGGGGTGGAGATATAATAGTGCGGTTACCCACTCCCTCAATGATGATTTCGAGTTTGTCAAAAATGAACATGTTGCTGATACATGGAAGACAATGAAAACTATGAAAACAATCACTTAAAACCCCATTCCAATTATCTTATGAACCATATTTATTCAAAACACTGAAATTAAGTTTAGTTTTTCTTTCCTCTTCCAGTTTGCCAATTTTATTTTCATATTAATAAACTTTGCACTATACAATACTCTTTGATAAAACTATTGTTGTGTAAAGAATTAAAAATAAACCAACCCTGTATTACCAGTCCAACGGAAATTAATGTTAAAACGTAAATATTAAGCATATTTAGGAATTCTGGTATTAAACAGAATACTCCTTCAAGATTTAATACGTAATGGGAAGAGATTCGTCTCGTATAATAGAAAGCTATATCGCAATAAATAACATGTGTCAGGGATTACTCTTTTTACAAAGATACATTACCTTTCAACTACAAGAGATGACTGGCACATCTCATGATGCAACATACACGAATGACCAATAAGACTATACGAACACCCTTGTATTCAGCTA
>NC_087213.1:23425383-23461428 GCF_015104395.2 Macrobrachium nipponense | reverse complement strand
GTATTCAGCTACCTTCTCTCTCTCTCTCTCTCTCTCTCTCACTCTCTCTCTCTCCTCTCTCTCTCTCTCTCTCTCTCTCTCTTTCTTCTCTCTGCATTATTTAATTACAGTATTAAAATAAACAATAAAAGACTTCTAGTTTTAACGCTTTTGCTTCATTTTTGAGATTATGTACTGAAGATTGGGCTGTAAAGCAATTGAAAATATACGCGGATGCTCAAACATAAAACTGCACCGTCCAGAAAATCTGAATAAGCAGCCAACTAGACAGACTATCTTCCAATCTTTCAAAGCATATTTCTTCTCACTTTCGTGAGGTCATATTTTTTGGTACTTGTCAGTAATTACATGTATTTCATACGCTGATAATTCTTGAATGTAGATTCGCATCCATTAATATAAAAAAAAGAAAAAAAAAACATTGAAAAACTAGATAAATCGCACTGCAGTTGTTCTATCATTTTTGTATTACGGTATCAATGCAAGTGGCGTTGACTTAACTTGTTTTAATGAATTAACATAACTACACCATCCAGAGAATTGAAAACGGATTCCTGTCACTCTCGCGAAGATCCAGTCAATCAAAGACAATCGGCGTTGACTAAACTTATTTTAATTAATAAACAGGACAACACCATCCAGAGATGTAAAAGTGAACGGATTCCTGTCACTCTCGCGAAGAAGAAACAGTCAATCAAAGACAATCGGCGTTGACTAAACTATTTTAATGAATTAACAGGACAACTCCATCCAGAGATGTAAAAGTGAACGGATTCCTGTCACTCTCGCGAAGAAGAAGCAGTCAATCAAAGACAATCGGCGTTGACTAAACTTATTTTAATGAATTAACAGGACAACACCATCTAGAGAAGTAAAATGTAAAAAAAGAACATAATGACGATCTCCGCCTCCTTTAGCGCAAAAAAAGTGAATGGATTCCTGTCACTCTCGCGAAGAAGAAGTAGTCAATCAAGACAGGCGGCGTTGATTAAGCTTATTTTAATGTATTAATAGAACTATACTATCCAGAGAATGGAAAATGTAAGATGTAAAATGTAAAAAAAGATCATAATGACGATCTCGGCCTCCTTAAGCGCAAAAAAGTGAACGGATTCCTGTCACTCTGGCGAAGAAGAAGCAGTCAATGAAACGCACCCAGTCCAGGGGCAGCAGCCAGTGTTTACATTCAGGCCGAAAATGGCAGCATCTGCGGTGACAGATAAGAATGAAGAGCGACGCAAACAGGTATTTCTGAGACTTGCTCGTAAAATGGGGTGGGAAATCCCTGCACGACAGGCTGTCGTGTGCCCACGGCACGGTGTGAATGGACGTGTCATAGGTGTGACCTAACAAGGGAAGAGATTAACGAGACTGGTGATGTCATGGACTGGGAGCTGTCACGAGACCTAAACTGAAAGACGTCTCAAGTATGAGTCATAGCTACCTACTAGTCTGGTTCACAAGTGTGTTTGGTAGTGTAACCTGGTTAGGTAGTCTCTTGGTGTAGCATAAATTCGTTTGGAATATAATCGTTGACACTAGATCTAGCGTAGCTCTCGTTGTTTTGTGATGTGGTGGTGGTAATTGAGAGTACCTTTCTTTACCTAACGTTCTTATGGGAAGTCTCCAGGTTAATTAAGCTAGGCAAGGCTTAGGTTACCCTGGGTTAGGGTATTGGCCATTGCTACCTATACTGTAGAGTATGCAACCATGCAAGTCATTAGACCAGGTTATCCCTATGTACGAGGCAGTTTCAGGACCACGGTACAGCCTAGGCCAGTGGTTTTCAACCTTTTTGTACCCATGGCCCATTTTTGGCATCCCTAGATACTCATGGCCCACTGCCCTTAAGATTTGTGTGTTGATGATCAATACCTAGTTAATAGGTAGTATTATCATAGAGCATTCTCTCTCTCTCTCTCTCTCTCTCTCTCTCTCTCTCTCTCTCTCTCTCTCTCTCTCTCTCTCTCTCTCTCTCTCTCTCTCTCATGTAGCTTATATCTATTTGTTTGTTTATGTTGGTCTTCATTATTGCTAGATTTTTCATTTTTCTGAATACCATTTTAAAGATGTCGGTAAATTGGTCCCCCTCAAAACTGTCCATGGCCCACAGGTTGAAAACCACTGGCCTAGGGCTAACAAAGACATTATAGGCTGCCCATATACTATTGGAAAGAGCCCATTTTATGTTTTTACAGCAGTGAGTAGGCTGTTTGGCCATAATTTTTGATGCACTTGCACTATTGTCTTTCATTTTGCATAGTAGTATTTGTTTCATCGTTTTTGATTATAGGCTGTTTGGAGGCTCTCCATTTGGTACCTATGTCTGGGATGCTAGGTCAATACAGGCAATAGATTAATAACGTACTATCTTTACCATTTTATCTATCTTCCACATTGTGTTGAGATATCCTAACGACTGAATGATTGTGCATAAAATAGTTCTGCTATTTAGGTTATTCCCAGTTATCATAATTACTTTTGTTCCACAGCTTGCAGATACAGTCTAATTTTTGGTGGTGTCTTGACATCAAAATCTTTACAAACAACTGCCTGGATCACCAACCTTCATATGCTGTTCATTTTCAGCACAAGTAGAATATCAAGATTTTTTTATTTAAGCATTAGTTAAAACATGTACAATCATCATTTCTGTATGTATAGATATATAGGTATATGTTGGTTAACTAAAAGAGTTTATGACTCTCAGCACTGAAATATTTTCTCCACAAGTAGTTCCTCCTCTTGCCTTGGACTTTGCCTTTATGTGGCAGCTGTAGAATGTAAGAGGGGTATTACATAGTTGCTCTCCTTCCTTTTTGTTGTTAGTTCATCTCTCTTTGATAAACAGAACTATGATAAATTGCTCATGAATTATTTTTTGTAATATTAATTGCTATACTTAAACTTTTTGGTACATACATGCACATGAAAACTTGGCCATATTTGAAACAAAATTTTCCTAAGATCTAGAATAGTGATAATAAAGATATCCACATTGCCATTTTTGTGTGAAGTTACATTTCTTTAAATTAAAAAAAAAAATTTACATTGGCTGTGAAGTGTGTGTTATATTTATGGCTCTGATGCAGTGTTGCCAGTATAGGGATGATCTATGGATGAAAGGTGTGAAATGTATGGTAATTATTCATTGTTGAGCTAACAGAAATTTAATGACTTTGGCCTTAAATTAAAATTGACAGCATCATAATGAAATACATGTAATGTATACTGTATTTCATGAGGGTGCTCTAACTGCAAGACGTATTGTTTGACACATTTTTGAGGAACATACCATCTGCATATGTTGAGAGCCCATTGTATGTACAATGTTGAAACTTTCATAAGATTTGATGTCTTTAATAAGAAAATTATTTTGTTATGAGTATGGTAATTTACTTTTTATCATTATTTTTTTGTTATTCCAGCAAGCACTAGATGTTTTTCCCACTTTTCATTCCTATTCCTTTCCCATGTAACATGTTTGGGTATCGAAGACACCGCATATATCGGGAGTCATCGCCAGACCAGTCTATTGTAAGTGAATTGCAAAGGGTGTGTTCTTGCAAACTTATGAGCTGTTGCCTTATTAGAGCTATTACTTAAGTATTGTACTTTGAAAGACAACCAGACTAAGAATTTTCGTAAATAAGACAGCTATTAGGCTCTCTCCACTCAGTTTTTCTTTTGGTCTCCATACTAATGTTAATCCAATTTTTTATAATTTTATTGTTGTTGGTACATTTTCTTGATCAACAATGTGGGTCATTCTTGATCCCCATATTGACAGTTTTTTTTTATTTTTTAATAATTTCTTGTTTTTATCCCCATAATTGTTAGACACCTTTGAGTAGTGATGATCATTTTTAGGTAGCTAGTTAAAGACAATTTTTCCCTTCCACTAGAATGTACTGTATTACCTTCTTGTAGTTATCCTTTTTTCTGGGGCCAACTCCAAATGGATATTAGTGAGAAATTATATTTAATCATCATGAAATACTTTGTTACACCATCCTGTCATGTTCAAGTTACTTATATGAAGAATAAATGTCCTCTCTCCAGAAAATCTTTCTTTAGTGATAGTCCTTTCCCAGACTGAACTGACTCCTGTTATATGTAGAAATCTCGGTCCTTCTTCTTGGTGCTAAGGCTCCTCTTATTTTAAAGCAACTGATAGGGTATCAGTACCTCTTTCCACACACCTATTAAGCAGCTCAAATGGTTTGTATCTAGGAGGAAAAAAGTAGGCTCATTGTCATGCTACAGAAAACTTTTGTAGTCTTCTTAATATGCAGAATATGAGATTATTTACATTAAAATATGAGAAGTTGACCTATGCAGGTGAGAACAAAGGATTTCTCTTTGGACTTTATGCTCATTAGATCATTAATGTTGTAAGGCTTTTTGGGACTGAGTTTAGCCTAATCAGAGCAACTATATGGTTGCTGCTACAAGTATTCAAAATTGCCCAACTATATTTATCAACTTATAAATTACATAATTTGAAATGTGTCTTTTGTTTTTCTTGAAATGTATTCATTTCCTTTTTCATTTTCTTTTCTGTGGAAGTTATGAAATTCTTGGATGACTTGTTCAGTGACTGTTCCTCCTTCTGTGCTGCTAAGCATTCAAATTCTCATGCTTCTCTTTTCATAACCCTCATAACCTGTCTGGTATAAAGAGGCAGGTGTATTGCTTCCTAGGTGGTTAATCTCAAACTTCTTCCTTTTTTTTCAGAAGAATGACCTAGTCATGTCCTATTAGTAATCTTTGAAAAATAATCTTATTATTATTTTCAGGTTATGTTGGGGACCCTTCCCAATGATTTCCTTCGAATCACCCCAACCCAAGCTCAGTCGCAGGAAGAAGCTGACCGAGCAACAGCTATTCATCTGCAACATCAGATGATGACTCGTGTTGGTCGTATTCAGGTATGTTCTTATGATAAAAAGCAGAAGAAAGTTCTAATTACTATGTATCCAACTTGGACACTGATACATATTTTTTATATACATATTGTGCAATATATTTTGCCTCAAAGGGTGTTAAGATAACAGATACTGTGTGCTGAGTAGTGCTGTATTCATAAACACACAAAGACAGCTCAAGTGTCAGTAAAGAAGGGAAGTTTATGGTTTTTCATCATATTTTGTCTGTTGTTAAATTTTTTAAATGTCTTACCTCTGTATTATGATAGCTAGAAATTCCCCTGCCAGGAAGGAAGACAGAGTATAAACACACAAATTTTTATCTAGATCTTGTAGTTATACCATGTGTTGACCCCTCCTTTTCAGGGTGAACCATAGTTCATGAGCATTGTTCTCAGTTCTGTTTCTGTTGTCATGGTAAGAGGACTGGTGGTCAGATCAGTCAGCATTTTTGTTTTATAGTTTCCCTTTTTTTTTCTTCTTTTTTTTTTTTAGGCTGGACTGGATCATTTAGAGTATACTAGTTTAATATTGATTGGCTGTGTGGCTGTGTTGGTTATTTAGAATGTCTTGTTAAGGAGACATTGACAGTTTATAAGGTAAGTGGGTGTACCACCCACCTTTATTATACTAAGACCAATGAAGATAGATCTACATATTGCAATACACCCCCTGAACACCTGAATAAGCCTGGTCACTTACCAGCCCGAACCATCATTTATTAAAAATTTACCAAATCTTTGGTTAATTAAAATAAACGATCAGTGTTGCCAATCTCCTGGCAAACACCCTCGTTTACCTAGTTACCAGCCCACCGCTGATAGCCCTGCCTCACGGGCCGGTCACACCTGCCCTCTCACGTCAATCACTTTATCGTCGGCGGTGGAGTACAGAGTATCCACAGCGAACTCCTTTTTGGTCTTGCCCGGCCTTCATTTGCACCTTTGATTTGATTGATTTTGGTGACGAATTACGCATCCCTTTGGATTACTGTTGGATTGCTCTTAATACTTGTCATCAGAACATTGATTCTGCAAAGGAAGAAACAACACAAGCCTACGACAACGGCTACTGCATTCTCGGCCACGACATCACAGAAAAACGACGAGCGGAAGTTCAACAACGTATCGCTTTGCCAACAATGCAAGAAAAGGATGAGTACCCTATGACACGATAGTCATTCCTTATGCGTAAATTGTAGGCCTGTTCAATATAATGTAAAGACCAGATGTTTGGAATGTCAGGAGTGGTCTTTGGACCAGATGTTAGGGTATCTCAAACGTAGGAAAGGTCTTGTATTAAGAAGTGTAGGCAGGAAGAGACTAACGTAGATCAAGATAAAGACTTAGAGACAGTGCTCTTTAAGAGACTTGAGAGTAGGCTGACATCGAGTATGAACATCTCGTTTTACCGATTTTATGTCAGATTAAGTGAGGATAGATCGAGCAATAGGGATACTGAAAATTACTAATCGTTCTTTTGCCAGCTCCCCTGCCTGTTCAGAACCAGCCCTAACCGGTGCTGGGGGTTATGGGGATCCCGCAAGCCCACAGGGCAGGATCCGCCGTCCCCCTGGCACGGAGCAGGCAGTGTTGGCAGCAGATTTCCCCTTCCCTCGATGTGTAAGTTCTCAGGATGATAAAAACTTAGGTCAGATATAGACGAGTAGGGATAATAGGCTACATAGTGTTTAGTTTAGAAAGAGAAGTGCAGGCTTCTTCGGGTCGGTTTTCTATTAAAAGTAGTAGTTTATAGAGGCACAGTGTCCTTAGAGCATCTTTAGGCTTTTTCCTGCTTCGAGTTCCTTGCATCAGAAGCTTTTAGGCCATGGTTGGTCTTTCAGATATGCTCCTTCGTCTTTAAGGTTACTTTCCTCTACTTATACAATACGATAATTGTTAATTTGTTCCGATACGTAATACAAACCATCGGTCCTTTAACAATAGGAAGTAGCTAGCGGCAGCTGGAACGGTCGTAAGCTTCGAACAAGGGGAGAACGGTAGTTAACTGCTTGTCCGATCGTCGCGCGCCGCGCGACTGGGAGGTAAACAAATCACTTTTGCTTTCGGCCGTGTGTGGATAGGACGTGCTCGTCATCGCTCTGCCCGCTTTGTCGTTTGCTTTGAGTTTTGAGTATATGCCCTCTTTTCCTAGTGTGATTGAGAGTAATTGTAAGTACTTTGCATTTCTTTTGTTCATTAATGATGAGTGATGAAGAAATGGAGATTTCGCCGCGCCCCCCAGTCGCCCGTAGAGTGTGTCCCGGGCTGGAGGGGCGTAGATGTGGCGGATTCAGATCATTTGTGGATGTTGATCCACACGAGGTTTGTACTCGTTGTCGGGGGCGAGAGTGCTCCCGCAACGAGCCATGTGTAACTTGTATGCATTGGTCCGAGGCGGCAGTGTGGTGCTGTACGAGGGCAGGAAGAGACTTAGGCCGCCCAAGAAGTCATCGGAAAGTCCAGTGCTCCTTTGGTAACGGATACTTCGTCCTCTTTCCTGCCCCCCGGCCAGCCCCCACGTTTCGCGCCTTCCCCTGCGGGGGGGGTAGCGGAGTCCTTCTCCTCTCTCGATCCGTCGAGTGTGGAGGAGGGCGCCCGCTACCCAAGGACGTCCAGTCGTACTCGGGTCTTCCGTCCGCTCTGGGTGGGGTTCTTCTCCCCCCAAGCGTGAGGAAACCCCTCTAACTAACCCGACTGTTGCTTCCGCAGGTGTGCCATCAGCGAAGGACGACCTGGGACAGGTGTGGGAGTCGCTGGGACTGCAGGGAGTGCCTAGCATACAGGGGTTGATTCAGCGGTTGTTGGCGGGGTCGGCAGTGGTCACTCATGGTACCGGTAACCACTACTACCACTACAATTTCTAACACCAGCATATGAGATGCCACCGCACTTGGTGTACACACCACATGTCATGTCGGTAACACCCACGGCTGCAATTCAAAAACCAATTCCTGCCGTGCCAAAGAGGACGGTGCCACCGCCACCTGGGTTCTTTGTATTGCCGACCCCGGACTTCCGCTGCCCAAAGAGTACCCCCCTGGACCTGCCGCCAGTGCCGAGGATGACGGTAGCTGCCGACAGGGACGCCTGGCTCTCCTGTGGTACCTGCCGCCTGCCTGCCGTACCTGTTGCTGTCCCTGCCTGCTCATTCCCTTTCAGATCAGGGTTCCTGCTGCTCATTCATTTCAGATGTTCCTGCCAGTTCCTGGACCTGTTCCTGTTGTTCCTGCTGTTTGGTGGTGGCTGTCACAGTTCTCAGGTCTTTCCGGACAGGTGCAGTCGGGCCCTGTTGCTTCGGCAACTGCCCCGGCTCCCTCCTGGATGGAAGACCTGACGTCTGTCCTGCGGAGCCTGGCGAAGAAGAAGAGGAAGAGGAAGAAGGTGTCGTCGTCGTCTTCGTCGTCTTCTTCGTCGTCTGCTGCCTCTCCTTCCCCTTCGACTTCTAAGGCTAAACAGCCGAAGAAGAAGAAGGCTACCTCCTCCCCCCCTAAGAAGACTCCTTCGGGATCTTCTAAGGGCCGGCTCGCTCGCTGAGGCGGGGAGTCCGCTCTTCTGCTGGTCCTCCCCTGTTCCTTTCTTCGGGAACGGGGCCCGTCGCTTCTTCTGCAAAGAAGAAGTCGACGGGGACCAGAGGTTGCACCAGGCCTCGGCTGGTGCGTCCTCACCTGGTGCTAGCGGTTTCTGCCGCTAAACCAGGTTCCGTCTCGGGCGCTTCTCGTTCGCGAGAAGCACCGAGTGGACGCTCTTCCAAGGGAGACGTCCAGCCAAAGTTTTGACGCCCGAGCTCGCTCGCCGTCAGACAGCGGCGCGGAGCAGAAGACTGGCGAGAGTCGTGCACACGACTCTCGCCACCAGGCCAGTGGACGCCTCTCGCAGCGATCAACTGGCTGCTCGGGCTGACGTGACGGTCGCTGACCAGCCACGGGTTGAGGCGAGGAAGGAGTCCCCGCGGCCGCCGGTACCAGCCACGGCTGGTACCAGCGGCTCGACGCGCCGAGAGGACGCTGGCCGGTCTCGACGCGACAGAGAGCCTAGCAGGTCACCCGTCCACCGCTCCCGATGGGACCGGGCGGAGACGGTGACCAGCGGCAGCTCGCCTGACGCTAGAGATCGGTCTCGACGTTCTCAGCCGAGCCTATCGCCCCAGGCGAGCGGCAAGGCTAGGCCTGCTGCTCGACCGTCACCGCGGGTTGACGATCAGCAGCAGCCCTCCACGCACGCTGGTCCTGCCAGCGAGCGAGGGGGGAGCGTCAGGTCTGCCTCTCCCATACCTTCAACCTCCTCGGGCTATACCGGGAGGAGCGAGGTACCGAGGAGCGATCACGAGAGGTGCGCCGCTCGTGACCCAGCTATGACGCCGTATGGCTCAGGCACGGTTTTAGGACCGACCAGAACATACGCGCAAGTAGTTGGAGGCGACCGTCAGGGGTCTGTCGCTGTTCCTCCTTCTGAAGGAGGAGTATCGCGGGACATGCTCTTGCTGGAGGGACTGGACGGTCCTACTCCACAAGACGCAGTAACTCCCGAGATACAGAGGAACTTTGCAGAGGTCATTAAGCTGATGCGTCTGCATAATGACCTTGCGGAAGGATCGCCGCTACCACCGGTCAGAGCCCACGTCCCGGCTCAATCATTTTGGGGTCCCAAGAGGGAGCCCAAAATGATGGTAAGTTACCGCGATCAGAGCTTGCAGACTCAGTCCTGGATCAGGTGGAGAATCTCGTCAGGACGGGAGGACTCGCTAAAGTCCGGACGGTCTTCTAAGCTGCTTCCTCCTCCTCTACAGCGGCAGAGGCGATTCTACGTGCCTTCGGAAGACCCGATACTGCCGAAACAGGTTAACCCGGAGTTAGCGAGGCTGACTCCAGGTGTGTCCCTGCAGCAGCTCCTGTCGGAGAACCTATGGTTCTCAGCAGCAGGAGGGGCAACTTGCCCTGGAATCTACCGCTATGGCAGCATTCCAGGCAGTTTCCTGGTTGGATTTGTGGTCCCTCACAATATCCAAAGTAGCGGCCGGCTCCGGGAGTTCTGCTCTCGAAGACGACGCTTCTTTTAGGAGACTGTGCCAGTCTGGAGGAAGAGCGATCTCTTACCTCGCCCATCAGACTGCTAACCTGTGGGCCAACTTGGTTCTTCGACGTAGGGACGCAGTCCTTACCCGAGTGACCAGGGGGCCAAGCCGGGCGTGAGGCGGCACTCGGGCTTCGAAATGGACCTCTTAGGAGTTCCCCAGCTCTCTTTCCTGGAGGAGATGGTGGACGCTGCGGTGGAAAGGCGGCGCACTGACGACAGTGACCGCTTAGTTCACCAGGCAGTCTCGAAGGTTACTGGGCAATCTCGAGCGACTGCGGCCAAACCAAAGAGCTTGGCTAGCGCTTCCACGCGGCGAAGACGGTTGCACCGTCCAAGCCCCGTGTGAAGACTCCTGTTGTTTCAACTTCTGCTAGAGGAGGCCGTAACCACCCTCCTACCAGCCTCCTTTCCCCGAGGAGGTGGTGGAAAGAAGTCGAAACGAGGAGGGAAACGCTATTGGGGACGGCGTTCCCCTCACCTGCTGCCGGAATTGGTGGGGGGGTGCCTGGCGAGCCATTGGGCGACTTGGCAGCGCTACGGCGCCGAGAACTGGATAGTAGACGCTTCCTTCGGGAGGGGTAATCTACTACCCTTCGAGTCTCGGCCCCCCTCATCTCCAAACCGGTCCATCTACAGACCTATGTCCGGGGATCAGCAAAGGACAACGCTCTTCGACGGAGGAATCAAGACCATGCTGGCGCAAACGAGCTGTAGAAACGTGGAGGACCACATCACCGGGCTTTTACAGCCGCCTCTTACCTAGTGGAGAAGGCAGCGGGGGGCTGGCGTCCGGTGATAGACCTCTCTCCCCTGAAACCGCTTCGTTCGCACGACGCGGTTCACGATGGAGTCGGCACGCTCGGTGCTCGACTCGATCAGGGGGAACGATTTCATGCTTTTCAGTGGACTTGGAAGGACGCGTATTTTCAAATACCCATCCATCAGTCCTCCAGAAAGTACCTCCGCTTCATCTTCGACGGGACGGTGTACCAATTCATGGGCACTTTGTTTCGGTCTCTCAACCGCCCCACAGGTGTTTCACGCGAGTGTTCACTCTGGTGTCAGCTTGGGCTCATTCGCACGGGATACGTCCTTCTGAGGTATCTCGACGATTGGGCTAGTCCTGGCGAGCTCCCACCGCTCGCAGTTTGCTACAGGACAGAGATCGACTCCTCAGTTTTGTCGCGATCTGGGGGATCGTGATAAACTACGAGAAGTCCGATCTCGAACCCAAGCAGAAGATGAAGTACCTGGGTATGCTGATAGACACTGGTAGCAGGGCAGGTCTTTCCCGCAGACTTGCGTATCAGCAAATTCAGGGAGGCAGCCGGCCGGTTCCTGTCTCGGCAGGAACAGGCAGCACAGCAATGGCAAGTCGTGATTGGCCATCTGTCGTCACTCGAAAGTTAGTCCCTCACGGGCGTCTTTCACCTGCGGTCTCTCCAGTGGTAGGCTAAGGGAGAGTTGGTCTCAGGCCAAGGATTCCTCCTTACTTTCCCGTGGCTATCACGGACAAGGTGAGGCAGGACCTAGCCTGGTGGCTCGACGACAAGAACCTCTTAAGAGGAGTGCCTATACGCACCTCCCCCCCCGGAGATGCTTCGTTTCTCAGACGCATCGACCGAGGATGGGGCGCACACCTGGAGGAGTTTGCTGACTGCAGGTGTGTGGGACCATCACGAAAAGCCACCTTCACATCAATGTCCTGGAACTCAAGGCGGCGTTCAACGCTCTCCGAGAGTTTCAGGACCGCTTGGTTGGGACACTCAGTGGTGGTTGATGTGCGGACAACACCACAGTAGTGGCATATGTCAACAAGCAGGGGGGGCTAGTGTTCTCTTCCGCTCCATCAGTTGACGGTGCAGGTGCACGAGTGGGCCACGGCTCACTCGATAGAGCTGTCAGCACGCATACATTCCAGGCAAGAGGAATAAAAAGTAGTAGCAGCACAAGCTCAGCCGTCGGGATCAGGTGATAGGGAGGCCGAATGAGGTCTCACACCAAGACGTGGCGGAAAGGCCTCTTCAACCTGTGGGGGCGACCGGTCGAGAACCTGTTCGCCACCCGGCACAACAGAAAACTTCAGGTTTTCTTTTTTCAGCTGTGCCGGACCCATGGGCAGCTGCAGAGGAAACGCTCTCCAACACCCCTGGGACAACCTCTTCGCCTACGCCTTTCCTCCCTTCTGTCTGATTCGGAAAGTGATCAGTCGAGCGCTCCCACACTCCCAATCTCAGAATGATCCTGGTGGCTCCCAAACGGCCTCAAGCCGTTTGGTATCCGGACCTGCTGGCTCTTCTTGCGGACGCACCGAGAGAGCTACCCAATTGGCACAACCTTCTAGCCCAGCCCACGTAGAACGGTACCACCAAGCAGTCCAGTCCCTTCAACTTCACGGCTGGCTGTTATCCACATCTCTTGCGAACGAGAGGCTTTTCTCGTAGCTGCAGCAACAGAGATGGCTGGACACGTCCGACAGTCCTCTGCAGCTGTTGTACCAGGGGAAGTGGGGCCGTCTTCTGTGGTTGGTTGTCGTAGACAGGGTCTGTCTCCTCCTCAGAGCCACTCTTCAGCAGGTAGCGGATTTCCTCGTGGTTCTTTGCCGAGAGAAGCTCCTCTCAGTACCCACATTAAAGGATATAGAGCCGCCCCGCTCTCGTCCTAAAAACTGAGGGGACTGGACATCTCGAATTCGTTCGAGATCTCCTTGCTAATGAGGAGCTTCGAAAGGTCTTGCCCACCAGGGAACTCAGGCCCCCTGCGTGGGATGTGACTCTCGTCCTTAGGAGTTTGGACTCGAAGACCCTTCGAGCCACTCCGAGAGTCGTCAGACAGGGATCTGAACCTCAAGACCCTCTTCTTGCTGGCCCTGGCATCGGCGAAGAGAGTAGGGGAACTACATGGTCTTCTTATGATGTTAAACACCCAGAGGCTGGGGATCTGTGACGCTCGATTTCGTCCCGAACTTCGTAGCCAAGACTCAGAATCCGTCGATCCCTGAACGACAGGTTCGAGTCTTTCACGATCCCCTCCCTTCTGGACTTCACCGATAACGATGCAGATGAGATGCTGCTTTGTCCTGTGAGGGCGCTACGGCGCTATCTGAAGAAGAAATCGACACCTCAGGCCTGAGTGTCGACGCCTCTTCGTTAGCACTGGGGTTTACCAAGAAAGAAGTTTCCAAGAACACGCTTTCTTTCTGGCTGCGTGAGGTGATCAGGAGAGCGTACGAGGCTGATGGTAGCGACGACATCCGTACGCTCCGACCGAGAGCCCACGAAGTCAGAGGTATCGGACCCTCCTTAGCGTTCCGTAAGAACTTCTCCGTGGCGCAGGTCCTGAAGGCAGGTGTCTGGGCCAACCAGACCACCTTCACGTCCTTCTACCTTCGGATATTGCCCACAAGTCCTTGGATACTTTTTCCTTGGGACCTGTGGTGGCTGCTCAACACGTTGTGTAAGCTTACCCAGCACCCGAGCAGGCAGAACAGCATCGATTCCTGGTATGACTGGAGAATGAATGTGCGAATGAGAGAGTGACTGGCTTCTCTTCACCATCTTTCTCTACCTCTACCTGTGGGCAGAGGGATACGGTCGTTACCACGCTGGAAGGAAGTCAGATGCAGGTAAGCTACTCAACCGAGCTCCATCCTATCTCTTTAACTAGAGATAGGAGTGTATATCCACCACTTTCTCCAACAAGGGGGAGAAAGTGGATGCCTACATGAGACAAACCCATTGCTTTATATTTGCTCATGTAAAGGAAAAAGTTCTTACAATGCTAGTACGAAGAGATACGCTTGCCTCTCTCTTAGTACTCGGCCCAGAGGTCTGACCATTGATCTGCGGTGCACACCCCGATCAATCGGACAGAGGCTTGGATCCCTCCCTCGCTCTTACGACCAGGGAGGCATTCCAGGATGGACGAACACCAGTCTGTTCATCAAAAGACTCAGATTCCTCCCACCAAGAAGTGAGTCTTCCTATTGTTAAAGGACCGATGGTTTGTATTACGTATCGGAACAAATGACAATTTGTCGAAAATTGCATTTTTCCTAACTATACAAACCTGAGGTCCTTTACATATAGTCCCTCCTCATGCCACCCCTCACTCTGCGTATTTTGCATGGGCCAAAAGCAAAAGTGATTTGTTTACCTCCCAGTCGCGCGGCGCGCGACGATCGGACAAGCAGTTAACTACCGTTCTCCCCTTGTTCGAAGCTTACGACCGTTCCAGCTGCCGCTAGCTACTTCCTATTGTTAAAGGACCTCAGGTTTGTATAGTTAGGAAAAATGCAATTTTCGACAAATTGTCATATCAACTAATTCTCCGTTCAATGCATATTGACTTACGATATTCAGTATGGAGAGAAATCGAATAAAATTAACTACAGTTAGCCTAGTGTTCACGATGATATATTGTATGCATATTCAGTAGCCTAGCCTAAAGTATTCGCAGTACAACATATCGATAGTTATTTTTATATTGGGTAACGCTGTAGGCTCAAGGCATTCTGACTTCTGATAATTCAGTACAGGTGTAATTGAAAACGAATGAGAATCCGATCGGAGGATAATTAATATGAATGTAATCGAACAGAATGAAGATCGGATTCTGTCCGACTAAAGCATTATAATTGTATTATATGTATCATCATATTAGCGTAGTATAAACACTTAACTCGGCAGTCATTCACGCTGGAATCAGCGGATGACGAATACGGGTTTGCGTCGCCGTATCCATCTCATTCTCTCCTGATTGCCTAAAATGACTAACGTAACAACACTCTCACTTATGCCAAGTTTGTACAAACGTCTTGAAGGAGACGTGTGTTCAACTATGTTGACATTTAACATAGTCAATGAGGTATCTATCTTGGGGCATATAATCAGATGGCAGATATAAGGAATTCGTATGTATGACGTCTTCATACGTTTAACCGACTATTGCCGTCAGTAATTAATTGCGCTTATGTCAATTTACAGTTACAAATTATTACCAGTCGTATTATCAAATTACAATGACAACTGAAATTAATATTAGGCCTAATAAAGTTAATTTAATTACCTTTAAATATTATTTTATTACTTTTCAATTAAATTACAATTACACTAGCTTGTCGTCAAACAGCACTATTGTAAGGAGGTGTGGCTTAGACAGACAAGTATGCCGGCTAGTCTGTTTTTTTTTTTTTTTTTTTTTTTTTTTTTTTTTCCTTGGCTCCAGATTCAACCATATCACTTGGTCTCGGCTAATGTTTTTGTCCCTAGTTAGTATATTAATGAATATCTGGATACTTAACTTATGGAACGAAGTCATACTGTTCGTCTTACGATGTAATTCAAGTCCAAAATTTGACTGATACGTCTCATTGGAAGCTAGTTTTTCCATCGGGTTAGATGGCGTTAAATTTAGGATTCCGTTCGTTTTTCACTCGTTTTCATAGGTATTACGAACCTTACACTTTATATACTTTATTAATCCTTTGTCTGTGTAAAAAAAAAAAAACAACAACAGTAATGAGCTCTTTCATGCTATTAGTTTTCTTTTACCACGGCTGCGTTTGAATTCATACAAAAGCTCGGGACTTCTGTCCAGGTTGCTGATGCACGTAATTTGCCTTATTAGCTTCAGCTGCATTTATAACATGAATACAGTAATTACCGTCGCACGTGGATGAATACAATAATGGATGTTGCTATCGGATTCGATTACTGTCATACGCTGATCAATACAATAAAGTGATGTTGTTATAGGAGTCGATCGCATTAACAACAAGTTCTCGTTCGGTTGTTCATAGCTGTACGAGTTATACGAGTATATTATCGTTAAGATAATACCCTTTTAACTTAGAAGAGGGTGCAATTTACGGAGGTGGAGTGTTAGACGATTGAATCTCTCTCTCTCTCTCTCTCTCTCCTCTCTCTCTCTCTCTCTCTCTCTCTCTCTCTCTCTCTCTCTCTCTCTTACTTCCCTGATTTTATATTCTCTCTTTATCTTAGACGATTGTATTCTCTCTCTCTCTCTCTCTCTCTCCTCTCTCTCTACTTTCTGATTTCATATTCTCTCATCCTATTTTCCACGCTCTCCTCACTGGACTCATTGTGCAACAGAGGTTTTTCTTCCTGTCACACCTTTTCAACTTTGTCAATTTCCCTTCAGCGCTGACTGACCTCATAGGGTCCCAATACTCGGCCTTTGGCCTAAATTCTATTTTTTAAACCAACAATCTTGCTGTCTGAGTTAGTATTAGAGTAGGGAGCGAATATTAGGAATATGTATAAGGTATTCATATGATATATCACGAGAGGATTTTAAGTATTAGGACAGATAGGAAAGAACATGTCTGAGTCTATCTGAGGGTATTCTTCCAAGTGCCAACAGGCAGAGTACAGACAGGCAGGTGGTACAACACTACAAGAGAGGACATCACTACGATCGACGACACCGTCGCAGACGCACCGATGGACATGGTTGTCTCCTCCGTACATGAGAGGCCTAAGGCCACATGGGAGGTCTTCAGTTTCCCTCCATACATGAGAGGCCGAGAGCCACATGGGAGGTCTTCAGATTCCCTCCATATATGAGAGGCCGAGAGCCACATGGGAGGTCTTCAGATTCCCTCCATACATGAGAGGCCGAGCCCACATGGGAGGTCTTCAGTTTTTCCTCTACTCAGGTGAGGCGGCATAGCCAGCTGAGAGGAAACAGGTTTGTATCCCTCCCGCACTCAATGAGTTTTGACCTTAGGGTAGAGGTGCAGGGAGTTTTTCCCTCCACATATGGGAGGCCTAGAAGGCCACACATGGGAGATTAGTTTGGACGAGTGACAAATGAACTTGAGACTGACCCGCGTACTCAATTATATTGACATGACAATGGTACAGTGGAGGGCCGAGTAGATTTGATTCCCCACCTCCAAATTAATGTTGTTAATCGGGCTTATTCAGGTGTTCAGGGGGGTGTATTGCAATATGAAGTTTTTATTGTAAAACTAATATTGTAATACTACCTGAACACCTGAATGATTCCCACCCTCCTCCCCTCTCATACAGAGTTATTGAGTTATGATTGACGTGAGAGGGCAGGGTGTGACCGGCCCGTGAGGCAGGGCTATCAGCGGTGGCTGGTAACTAGGTAACGAGGGTGTTTGCCAGGAGATTGGCAACACTGATCGTTTATTTGTTCATGAACTTACTTACCCAGCAGATATATATATAGCTGTATTTCTCCGAAGTCCGACAGAATTTCAAAACTCCCGGCTCACGCAGTGGTCGGCCAGGTGGTTAGTACCCATTCCCGCCGCTGGGAGGCGGGTGTCAGGAACCATTCCCATTTTCTATCCAGAATTTTTTCTGTCGCCGGTGTTGATAACAACTGTTTTCAACACCTCCGTCTAGGATTTCGAAACTTCTCTGTTACTTGAGTATCCTGTTTGTTTTTGGTTATCGAACGTGGATTGTGACTAGGCTTACGCTGATAGTGGATTGGATTTGATTTGGTTTGTTTTTTCCTGTAACTAAGATGTCTGGGACTAGTTTATCTAGCACCAGAGTGTGTTAGGTAGGTTGGAAGTAAGTGAGGCTACCGAAAGGTTCGGTAGACACACACAATATGAATAATTGTAGAGGACTACGTGTGTTATAAATGACCGTTGTAAGGAGTGTGAATGTCTGTCTGATTCGGTTGGAAGGCTTATGAATCCTATAGTGCGGAAATGGAGCGTGATAGGATACGGAGATCTTCCTCAGGAGTGTATCAGTCAGTAGAAGTAAGGGTAGTAAGGTTTCTCCTACTATACATTCAGTAGTTGGTACACCTAAAAATCTGTGGTGCCTTCGGGCCCTGAAAAGTTGTGCCTTCGGGCCCTAAAAAATCAGTAGAAGACAGCCCTGCCCTTTCTACGATTCTGAATCAATACGTAACCTAGAATCTAAAGTGCTCGCTTTGGAGGGTAGAAGCATTATTAGCGAACAAAAGTGCAGTGAAAGTGACCCCCCAGTGGTTGTGGAGGGGGCGTCATCGGCCCTATAATGCTCTAGGCCTGGACTCTGTCGAACTTCCAAGCCCAGGAAGACGGACATGTCGAAAGCCGCAGGAGGGTTACGGGGAACCCCCACCGATCTTGGCGTCCCTTCGGCAGAACCTGTAGACGATCCCCAGGCTGCCAAAGAGGTGTGCGAGTGCGCGTATCCTCCGCGAGTGCTTTTCGTCCTCGGAGGCGTCCTCCCTAACAGGAGTTTGGAGCATGAGAAGACGCTCGCGTCCTCTGAGAGAGCTATGACGTTTAAATGTCGCACAGGCGTCTTATCGTCAGTAGTCGCTCAGAGGAGGACGCAGAGTCTCTTTGCGCTGCTTCTTCGTTACGGGCTTCGCCTCGAGACTTGGATTACTCTCCACACAAAAAAAGATCGAAGACTCAAGGTGTCGCACAGGCGGCCAGAGTCTTCGATCGCAGAAGAAGAGGCTTCACGTCCTTTTTCCCCTGTTGGTTTGCGGTCTTCACCGGAGAGTTTTGCTGCTTGGACTCCTCAAAGGAGAATTATGATGTCATCTGACGAGGACGCCTTGGAGCGGCCTAGTCGTTCTAAGAAGCAGAATAGAACGGGTCCTGTAAGAAGGGATTAGGGCTTCCACCCCTCGCCCTCGCCTTCTCATAGGATCAGTTTTTCTCCTGCAAAAGAATCTTCTACAAAGAGTGTTATCAGGTCGATGCAACAACAACTTGCTTCGTTGCTGGCTGAGAGAGAATCAGAAATGCGTCCGAGAAGAAAAGATAATAGATTACCGATTAAAAGATCTAAGAGGTCTCCCGCACGGGTGGACCGATCGTCTCTTTCGCCTGTGAGTACTCAATCTAGATTTCGTACGTCTCACCTGCAGTTGGAGAAAGGGCATGAAAAACTTCCTGCGAGGACCTTCGCCAGACTCTCGAGCTCGCTTTATACAAGAACGGACGATCCTATGATTACGAACGAGGCCGTATACAGTCTGAGAAACTCGACGCTCCTAGTTCGGATTGGAAGGAGCGGAGTGTTCACAGGGAAACCTGTTTAGACAAGCGGTACGCTCGGACAGACGTCGAGCGTGAGGCTCACCTGGACGCCAGGCGTGGCGCTCGGATGGATGCCGAGCGTGACGCTCACCTGGACGCCAAGCGGGACGCTCGGCTGAGCGACGAGCGTGACGCTCACCTGGACGCCAAGCGGGGCGCTCGGCTGGACGCCAAGCGTGACGCTCGGCTGGACGCCAAGCTTGACGCTCGGACGGATACCAAGCGAGACGTTCAAACGGACGCTTTGTTGCATATCCATCAGGTATCACAGCAAGGTATTAGTATGGAACCTCAACTGCAATCGGCTTTCGAAGGGACTCCCATCGAGAGAATGAGCAAGGAATTTTGTACCTCTTTATCTGAATCTTTAGATATAATATTCAGAATGCTCCATGCACGTCAAAAAAACAACGATCTTCATTAAAGCTCGGAGTGAAAGGGACTTGTACCACCAGCTTCGGGAGTCCCCTTGGTCACTCCTATAGATGAGGAAGGATTAAGTAATATTTCAGAAGAAACGGAAGAGGATCAACCAGCTGTGGCAGATTCATCCGATTATCAAGTTTTGGTTCGATTGCTTCGGGATTCATTTGGAGAAGAGTTTCAACCCGCAGCACCTCGGTCGCCTCCTTCTCAGTTTTCGTTGTCAAAAACAAATAAGACTCCGGGATTTGTTAAAATGACAAAGTCTCTTTCAACTAAGAGAGCTTTTAAGAAGGTGCAAGATTGGATGAAGTCTAGAAAGGCTCAAGGAAAGTTTTCCTTTGCCCAGTTTCCTCCTTCAAGACTTGGTGGCAAGCTGGGATCTGGTATGATACAGGTGAGGATGTCGGTTAAGAGCTCCCGCATCGGCTCAAGGTGACTTTTCCATCTGGTTGACGCACCAAGAAGGTCTCTTCCTTTCGTCCAGCTAAAATAACATGACACCGGCGGAGATAGACCACCATCTGAAAGGTCTCTTTTTTTTTTCGGACAATTGAAGTATTTTAATTTCTTAGACTGGTGTTTGGGGCTGCTTGACACTAAGTCTCGTAGTCAAGACTCCAATTAGCTTGGGGGAGCTATCCAGTGTTCTCGCTTGTATGGATAAGGCCGTCAGAGATGGTTCAGAGAATTGGCTTCACATTTTTTGTGCAGGGCTCCTGAAAAAGAGAGCTATCTACTGTAATTTACTACCAAAGCAGTGTCTCCAAACACAGAAGGCAGAAGTTGCTTTTCGCCCTCTTTCTGACCATCTCTTCCCCCAGGCTATGATTAAAGATGTAGCTGGAAGTCTACAGGAAAAGCTACTCAGGATCTCTTAGCACAATCTTCTAGACGTCCTGCGATTCCTTCGACTTCAACACGAACCCAGTTTTCTAAGAAAATAAAGCCTTTCGAGGTGGAGCATCCTCTAGACCTTCTCCTAGAGGAAGAGGACTCTCTAGAGGCAGAGCTCAGTCTAAGTCCAGGAGGTAAAAAATGAGGAGGAAGTCCTTCAGTCGCCAGTAGGTGCCAGGCTTCATTTATTTGCAGAAGCTTGGAAGAAGATAGAGGCAGACAGCTGGTCGCTCAACGTCATCGAGCGAGGATACAAAATACCTTTCCTGAAGCCTCCTCCATTGTGCGCAACACCTATAGATCTATCACCCTCGTACCAGGGAGAAAAACAACAGATCTTGTACGATCTGATAGAACAAATGCTCGAGAAGAAAGCAATAGAACAAGTCGAGGACATTCAGTCCCCGGGTTTCTACAACAGGTTATTCCTGGTGCCGAAACAGTCGGGAGGCTGGCGGCCAGTTTTAGATGTGAGCAGTCTAAACCTTTTTATAGAGAGACAGACGTTCAAGATGGAGACACCTCAGTCAGTGCTTGCGGCCTTAAGACAAAACGACTGGATGGTATCACTGGACCTGCAAGACGCATATTTCCACGTCCCGATACATCCCCGATCGAAGAAATATCTGCGTTTTGTCATGAAGGGAAGAGTCTTCCAATTCAGAGCTCTTTGCTTCGGTCTGAGTACGGCACCAATGATTTTCACAATTCTAATGAAGAATGTGGCGAGGCGGCTTCATCTTGCAAACATAAGGATCTCTCTATATCTAGACGACTGGCTTATTCGAGCATCGTCGAAAGAAAGGTGTCTGAAGGACCTTCAATCAACCTTAACTCTAGCAAAGTCCCTGGGACTTCTAGTGAATTTCGAAAAGTCGCAGCTGATCCCCACACAGTCCATCGTGTATCTGGGGATTCAGATGGATTCAGTGGCTTTTCGAGCTTTTCCGTCCCAGGGACGGCAACAGCAAGGATTAGAAAAAATATCAGTCTTCTTAAGGAAAGAATCATGCTCTGTGAGGAATGGATGAGTCTGCTGGGCACCATTTCCTCGCGGAGAAGTTTGTTTCCTTGGGGAGACTACATCTCAGACCTCTCCAGTTTTTCCTGAAGGAGAATTGGGAGGACAAAGAAAATTTGGAGACAATTTTGAGGATCCCAAAGGAGGTAAAGGATCACCTAAAGTGGTGGCTCGATCCTGTGAAGCTTTCGGAAGAACTTCCCTCAAACTTCAGAGCCCCGACCTAGTGTTGTTCTCCGACGCGTCCACCACCGGGTGGGGAGCTACACTAGGGAGGGAGGAAGTGTCAGGCACCTGGAGAGGGGAACAGGTGTTCTGGCACATAAATCTCAAAGAACTGGCGGCCATATACTTGGCACTCCAGTTTTTCAAAGAAAAAGTCTCAAACAAGATAGTGCAGATAAATTCAGACAATACCACAGCTCTGTCATACATAAAAAAGCAAGGAGGGACTCACTCGCGATCATTGTTCAACCTAGCAAGAGAGATCTTGTTATGGGCGAGAACTCAGAAAGTAACGATTCTAACGAGGTTCGTTGCAGGCGTGGGAGAACGTCCGGGCAGATCTCCTCAGTCGGCAGGGTCACTGCTGCGACCGAGTGGACTCTGCATCAGATGTGTGTCGAGAGCTGTGGAAGTTATGGGGCGTCCTCTAGTGGACGTCTTTGCGACAGCGAGAACAAAGAGGCTTCCGTTGTATTGCTCCCCGTGCTCGACCCGGGAGCAGTAGCAATAGATGCACTTCTTGGGACTGGACAGAGATGGATCTTTACGCATTTCCCCCGTCAAGATTCTGGGAGAAGTGATGAAAAAGTTTGCAATGTCAGAAGGGACGAGATGACGTTAATCGCTCCTTACTGGCCAGCAAAGGAGTGGTTCACAGAGGTCATGACCTATGTAGTGGACTTCCCGAGGACATTGCCCATGAGGACAGATCTACTCAAACAGCCCCACTTCGAGAGATACCGACCGGAAACCTCCCCGCTCTGAGTCTGACTGCATTCAGACTATCAAAAAGTTGGTCAGAGCGAGGGGTTTTTCTAGACCGGTTTGCAAAAGCAATCGCCAATGCGAGAAGAGCTTCCACGCTTGGAGTCTATCAATCGAAGTGGGCTTCGTTTAGGAGCTGGTGCAGAAGAACACGCATTTCCTCTACCACGACCTCTGTGAGCCAAATAGCGGACTTTTTGCTCTACTGAGAAACGACCTAAAGCTTGCAGTCTCAACAATCAAAGGCTACAGAAGTATGTTATCTGTAGTCTTTAGACATAGATGGAATTGATTTGGCAATAATAAGGATATCCACGATCTTTTAAGGTCTTTCGAGACTATAAAGATTCCTCAACCTAAGTTACCATCATGGAATTTGGATGTAGTACTTAAATTCCTAATGTCAAATCGGTTTGAAACCCTTCAGAACGCCTCTTTAAGGGATCTTACTAAGAAAACTATTTTCCTAAACGACTCTGGCGACGGCGAAGAGAGTTAGTGAAATTCAAGCCTTTAGCAAGCATATTGGTTTTAGGGGACATAATGCTGTTTGCTCATTAAGTCCTACGTTTCTAGCGAAAAATGAAAATCCGTCTAACCCTTGGCCCAAAGTTTTGAGATCAAGGGTATGGCGGAAATCATTGGACACGAACCAGAGAGAGTCCTGTGCCCTGTCAGGGCTCTCAAGATTTATTTACAAGAACGAAGGAATGTCGAGGTCCTTCGAGCAACTTATGGTGTTCGGTCAGAAGACCAGATTTGCCGATGTCGAAGAATGCTCTGGCATTCTTCTTGAGAGACACCATTAGACAGGCGCATTCATCTTGCGAAGACAGTGATGTTAAGCTGTTGAAAGTGAATGCCCATGAAGTGAGAGCTATATCTACCTCGGTAGCTTTCCAAAAGAATATGGCACTCAATGACATTCTGAGTGCCACCTTTTGGCGCAGCAACTCGGTGTTCGCTTCACACTACCTGCGGGATGTGAAGACGACATACGAAAACTGCTATGCGCTTGGACCATACGTCGCAGCAGACACTTTGTTGGGGGCTGGAAGTAGCACTCATCCTACCCTGTAGGAAATGGGTGAGTGAGTTTTTTTTTTTTTTATGGATTGTTTTATGGTTGTAAGGTCGTCCGCATGAGCCGGACTTCCTTTCCTTTAGCCTAAGTGATGTGGTATGAAAATTGTTAGGCTGGTCAGGTGGTGAATTTTTACTTCGTTGCCCTCACGGTATGGTCAAAATGGTCTAGTCACATTGTGGTCACGCTCCCGTTGACAGATCATCTAGAACTCACCAGCTATATAGGTCACTACCTTGCTGGAGACTCTAGTAAAGCAGTAGCAGACTTGGTGACAGTAATCACGAAGTCAGCTATGCTAACAGGTAAGGAACCAAGATGTATCAATCTGCATATAATATGTTTCCAAAAATCCTTTTCTGTCTCTCCCTACCTCCAAGGTGGGATTCAGCTATATATATATCTGCTGGGTAAGTTTCATGAACAAAATGATATTGTTTAAGATACAATAAAGTTTGTTCATACTTACCTGGCAGATATATATAATCAAAGTACCCACCCACCCACCTCCCCGCAGGAGACAGTGGAATAGAAAATTCTGAATAGAAAATGGGAATGGTTCCTGACACCCGCCTCCCAGCGGCGGGAATGGGTACTAACCACCTGGCCGACCCACTGCGTGAGCCGGAGTTTTGAAATTCTGTCGGACTTCGGAGAAATACAGCTATATATATTCTGCCAGGTAAGTATGAACAAACTTTATTGTATCTTAACAATATCATTTTTAACCAAAGATTTGGTAAATTTTAATAAATGATGGTTCGGGCTGGTAAGTGACCAGGGCTTATTCAGGTGTTCAGGTAGGTATTACAATATTAGTTTTACAATAGAAACTTCATATTTTCAGTGCCCTTGATGATATGATGCACAGAAAACTCGATTTGATTCATTTTTTCCTTGTTTCTTTCTTCTTTAGACTTATTGTTACTGAATTTGCTTCAGTTTTATTTCCCTTGTAGATTCCTCACATCCCTTGACGACTTGAAGGCTTAAAAGTACTGTGCCCATTTAATTTGGAGAACTCACTGTATCTTGGAACTGACACTTTAACAAGTTCTTTATGTCCATACCTATGAATATGAACCCCATGTAATAGTTTACAGTATTACTGTGGAAGGAAGGGAATGGGTGCTGTACAGTATATTTTGTTTGAGTATATGTAAGGAAGTATGATGGTCAACTTAGCATTGCACATTCCCACTTGGATAACTGTTTGCGCCCAACCTCCTGTTTAACAGTTGCTTACTTTGTTGATCTATTATGGTAGTGCTGTGTAGATCATGTTGGGTTAATGTGTGCTCCTGTGTATTCAGTCATCCTCTTGGATACCATCATGTGCTACTCAGGTCTAATATCTTATGTATTCTTACCTTTTATTTGTGTTGTTGAATGTAATAAGTGTACATATGTACAAAATACCAAATCTCTTATTACAAAGAGAAATATTATTTTGTTCCGACACGGCATACAAACCTTCGGTCCTTTTACAATAGGAAGGTACTAGCGGCAGCTGGATAGGTCGTAAGCTTCGAACAAGGGGTTCGGTAGTTAACTGCTTGTCCGACAGGCGCGCGCGCGCGACTGGGAGGTAAAACAAATCTCTTTTGCTTTCGGCCTCACAGTGGATGGACGTGTGTGTTCGCTCTCTGCCCGCTGCTCGTCGTTTGCTTTCTAAGTTTGGTTGTAATTGTGTATGAAAGAGTATTGTAAGTACAATTATTCTCTCTTTACATATTAATTACGGCTCAGTGAATAATGATGGAACTCCTCGCCTCGCTACCCAAGGAGACTTTGCCCGGGTATCGAAGGGCGCAAATGCGGGAAGTTTAGATCATTCCGGAGATTGACCCTCATATTTTGTGTGCTCGGTGTCGGGGGCGCGCAATGCACCCGGGCCGAGCCCTGTGATGTGTGTAATGACTGGTCGGAGGCGCAGTGGACTTTGTATGAGGGCAGGAAGAAGCGAAGGCCTGCAAAGGAGTCGTCGGAAAGCTCTCCCGCGACTCCTTTGGTGACGGACATCTCGTCTTCTTTCCTGCCGCCCCGCTCAACTTCACGTATCGCGCCTTCCCCTTCGGGGGGGGTGTCTAGGTCCTTCTCCTCTCCTGACGTGTCGAGTGTGGAGGAGGCGCTAGATACCCTGACGTAGAGTGTTGTATTCTGGGTCCTCTATCCGCTCGTCTTCGCGCGAGCGGTAGAGGATCCTCCTAATCACCCGACTTTTGCCTCCTCAGGTGCGGTTGCCGTGAAGGATGACCTCGGACAGGTGTGGGCATCGTTGGGACTGCAGGGCGTGCCGAGTGTCCAGGGGCTGCTCTATCATCTCGCTGGCTCCGTGGCGGTTACTCATGCAACGGTCACAAACCACCACCACGACCCTGACAACACCCGGCTACGCGTCACCTCCTCACCTGGTGTACACCCAGCACGCGGTCTCTGTGACACCACAACATCGGTGCAGGGCCAGTCGCCGTAACTCGGGGGAGTGTGATGCCGCCACCTGGGTTTGCCGTACTGCCACGACCGGACTTCATGTGCCCGAAGAGCTCGCCCCTGGACCTCCCACCGGTGCCGATTGACGTCTGTGCCGCTGTTCGACCATCTGTACCGCCCACACAGCCTGCCGTACCTGCCGTGACCACCGCTGCTGTTCCTGTTCCTGCTCCTGCCGTCTCGACTGCCGTTCCTGTGATGCTCGCACCTGCTGATGTGTTCCTGTTCCTGGACGCCGCTGCTCCCGATGCTGGTCTGTTCGGACAGGTACGTCCGGGCCCTGTTGCTTCGGCAACAGCAGCCCCGGCTCCGTCCTGGATGACAGATCTGACGTCGGTCCTGAGGAGGTTGACGAAGAAGAAGAAGAAGAGGAGGAAGGTGTCGTCGTCGTCTTCATCGTCTTCTTCGTCGTCGTCGTCGTCTGCCGCCTCTTCCCCTTCTTCTTCTAAGGCTCCCCGCCTAAGAAGAAGAAGAAGGTCGCCTCCCCCCCCCCTAAGAAGTCTCCTTCGGGAGCTTCTAAGGGCCCGTCTCGCTCTGGTGAGACGGGGGTTCTTCCGCTGGTCGCCCTGCTCCTTCGGGAGCAGGACCCGTCTCTTCTCCCGCAAGGAAGAAGACTACGGGGACCAGAGGGGTGCCGGCTAACACCGGCACTTCCTCACCTGCTGTTAGTGGTTCGGCCACCACAGCAGCAGGATCCGGCTCGGCCGCTCGTTCGGAGAGAGGTACCGAGTGTACGGTCGCCTACCAGCGACCGTGCAGCCAGGAACCAGACCTCTGAGTCGCTCAGCGTCAGGTTCACGGCACGGAGCGGAAGACTGGTGACAGCCGCTCACGCGACTCTCACCAGACCAGCTCTCGCTCTCACGGCGAGCGGCTGGCTACACCCGGGCGGACGTGACGGTCCATGACCGGCCACGGGCTGAGGCTGGGAAGAGGTCCCCCGTTCGCCGGCACCAGCCACGGCTGGTACCAGCGAACTGACGCACCGTGAGGATACGCACCGGTCTCACCGTGACAGTGGAGCTCGCCGGTCGCCTGACCGTCGCTCTCACAGAGAGCGATCGGGTACGGCGACCAGCACCAGCTCCTCTGACACACGAGAACGGGGCCGCTGTTCTCGGTCCAAGCCGTTCTCCACAGCGAGACGGCTCGACTAGGTCTGCAGCTCGATCGCCACGCGGGTTGGCGATCGCCTGCAGTCCTCCAAGCCCGCTGGTTCTGCCAGTGAGCGAGGAGAGAGCGTCAGGTCTGCCTCTCCCATACCTTCAACCTCCTCGGGTTACACCGGGAGGGGCGAGGTATTGAGGAGTGATCGTGAGGGGTGCGCCCCTCAGGATCCCGCCACGTCGTCGTACGTACCAGGCTCGGTTCTCGGACAGCCAGGTCGTACGACAGGTGGTTGGAGGAGACCGAGAGGGGGATGTCGATGCTCCTCTCCTTGAGGGAGGAGGGTCTCGGGAGGTACTCCTGTTCGAGGGACTGGACGGTCCGACTCCACAGGATGCTATCAGCGCCGAGATCCAGAGGAACTTTGCCGAGGTTATTGCGCTGATTCGTCAGCACAACGACTCGGGGAAGGATCGCCGCTCCCACCATCCGAGCCCACGTCCCGGCTCGAGTCGTTTCTGGGGCCCGAAGAGGGAACCCAGACCGACGGTGGGTTTGCCGCATTCCGAGCTTGCGGACTCAGTGCTGGACCAGGTTGAATCGCTTGTCTCCGGACAAGACGGTTCGCTCAAGTCTGGCAGGTCGAGCAAGCTGCTTCCACCTCCTCTACTACGACAGCGGCGGTTTTACGTGCCATCTGAAGACCGATGCCGCCCAAACAGGTGAACCCGGAGTTAGCTAGGCTGACTCCGGGTGTGTCTCTGCAACAGCTCCTGTCCGAGAACCTGTGGTTCTCGCAGCAAGAGGCACTCGGCCTGGAATCTACCGCCATGGCAGCTTTCCAGGCCGTCTCCTGGCTAGATCTGTGGTCCCTCACAGTATCTAAGGTCGCAGCCAAACTCCGGGGGAATTTCTCCCGAGGATGACTCGGCCTTCAGGAGACTTTGCCAGTCTGGGGGAAGAGCCATCTCTTCCTTGCCCACCAGACGGTGAACCTGTGGCCAACCTGGTTCTCCGACGAAGGGACGCTGTCCTTACTCGGGTTTCCAGGGCGGCCGGGCGTGAGGCGGCGTTGGGGCTTCGAAACGGACCTCTACGGAGTTCCACGTCTCTCTTCCCAGGAGAGATGGTGGGACGCTGCGGTGGACAGACGGCGCACTGAGGACAGTGGACCGTCTGGTTCACCAGGGCAGTCTCGAAGGCTTCTGGGCAGCCTCGGACTGCGGCCAAGTCTAAGAGCTCGGCTAGCGCTTCCTCGGCTGCTAAGACGGTTGCTGCGTCGAAGCCCGAGGAATGACTCTGTCTTCTTCGACTTCTAGCAAGGGGGGCCGTAACAGCCCTCCTCCCAGCCCTCCTCATCCCGTGGAGGCTCTGGGAAGAAGTCGAAGGAAAGGAAAGGGGGGAAACGCTAGGGACGGCGTTCCCCCTCACCTGCTGCCGGAAGTGGGGGGGTGCCTGGCCAGCCATTGGGCAACTTTGGCAGCGCTACGGCGCCGAGACCTGGATTGTAGATGTCCTTCGGGAGGGATATCTATTACCCTTCGAATCTCGGCCACCCCTCACCTCCAACCCGGTCCAACAGCAGTCGTACGTTCCAGGGTCATCGAAGGACGTAGCACTCAGACAGGAGATCAAGACCATGCTGAGCAAGAGAGCTGTAGAGATCGTCACGGATCAGTTCACCGGGCTTTTACAGTCGACTCTTCCTGGTGGAAAAGTCTACGGGAGGGTGGCTGGCGCCCGGTGATAGATCTCTCTCCCCTGAACCGGTTTGTTTGCCAGACCCGGTTCACGATGGAGACGGCACGCTCAGTGCTCGACTCCATCAGGAGACGATTCATGCTTTCAGTGGACTTGAAGGATGCGTATTTTCAAATACCATTCATCAGTCCTCCAGAAAGTACCTCCGCTTCATCCTCGACGGGACGGTGTACCAGTTCAGGGCACTGTGCTTCGGTCTCTCAACCGCCCCACAGGTGTTCACGCGAGTGTTCACTCTGGTGTCTGCTTGGGCCCATTCGCACGGGATACGTCTGATGAGGTATCTCGACGATTGGTTAGTCCTGGCGAGCTCCCGCTCGCAGTTGCTACAGGACAGGGATCGACTGCTCGAGTTCTGTCGCGATCTGGGGATCGTGTGAACTTCGAGAAGTCCGATCTCGAGCCCAAGCAGAGGATGAAGTACCTGGGTATGCTGATCGACACGGTAGCAGGGCGAGTCTTCCCCGCAGACTCGCGGATCAGCAGATTCAGGGAGGCAGCCAACCAGTTCCTGTCTCGGCAGGAACAGGTAGCTCAGCGATGGCAAGTCGTGATCGGACACCTGTCGTCACTCGAGAAGTTAGTCCCTCACGGGCGTCTTCACCTGCGGTCTCTTCAGTGGAGGCTAAAGGAGAGTTGGTCACAGGCGACGGATCCCCCAAGCTTTCCAGTGTCTCTGACACAGGAGGTGAGGCAGGACCTAGCCTGGTGGCTCGACGACAGGAACCTCTTAAGGAGGAGTGCCTCTGCGCACTCCCCCCCCCCCCGGACATGCAGCTGTTCTCAGACGCATCGACCGAGGGATGGGGCGCACACCTGGAGGAGTTGCTGACTTCAGGAGTGTGGGACGAGAACGACAAGCACCTTCACATCAATGTTCTGGAACTCAAGGCAGCGTTCCTCGCTCTCCAAGAGTTTCAGGGACCGCTTGATGGACACTCAGTGGTGTTGATGTGCGACAAACACCACGGTGGTGGCTTACGTCAACAAACAGGGGGGCCTAGTGTCTCTCCGTTGTACCAGTTGACTCGGCAGGTGCACGAGTGGGCTCAGGCACACTCAATAGAGCTGTCGGCACGCTACATTCCAGGGGGAAGAGAATGTAGTAGCAGACACGCTCAGCCGTCGGGATCAGGTGATAGGGACCGAATGGTCTCTACACCAGGACGTGGCGGAAAGGCTCTTCGACCTGTGGGGGCGACCAGTCGTGGATCTGTTCGCCACCGGCACAACAGGAAGCTCCAGGTGTTCTTCTCGGCCGTGCCGGACCCATGGGCAGCTGCAGAGGACGCTCTTCAACACCCGTGGGACAACCTCTTCGCCTATGCCTTTCCTTTCCCCGTTCAGCCTGATTCGCAAGGTGATCAGTCGAGCGCTGGTCACCCCGAATCTCAGGATGATCCTGGTGGCTCCCAAATGGCCACAGGCCATTTGGTATCCGGACCTGCTGGCTCTTCTCGCAGGAGAAACCGAGAGAGATTCCCCCTTGGCACAACCTTCTCGCCCAGCCCACACGTCGAGCGGTACCACCGAGCAGTCCAGTCCCACCCTACGTCTTCACGGCTGGCTGTTATCCACCATCTCTTGCGAACGAGAGGCTTTTCTCGTAGCGCAGCAACAGAGATGGCTGGGAACGTCCGTCAGTCCTCTGCAGCTGTGTACCAGGGGAAGTGGGCCGTCTTCTGTGGTTGGTGTCGTAGACGGGGTCTATCTCCTCTCAGAGCCACTCTTCAGCAGGTAGCGGATTTCCTCGTTTTTCTTCGCCGAGAGAAGCTCCTCTCAGTCCCCACAGTTAAAGGATACAGAGCCGCCGCCTTGGCGCTCGTCCTGAAAAACTGAGGGGGTTGGACATCTCGAACTCGTTCGAGATCTCCTTGCTTATGAGGAGCTTCGAAAGGTCTTGCCACCCAGGGAACTCAGGCCCTCTGCGTGGGACGAACTTCTCGTCCTTAGGAGTCTGACTCGAACACCGTTCGAGCCACTCCGAGAGTCGTCAGACAGGGATCTGACCCTCAAGACCCTCTTCTTGCTGGCCCTGGCATCGGCGAAGAGAGTAGGGGAACTTCATGGTCTTTCCTATGATGTACGGACACTCCAGGGGATGGGGATCCGTGACGCTCGATTTCGTCCCGAACTTCGTTGCGAAGACTCAGAAACCTTCAGTCCCTGATGACAGGTTCGAGTCATTCACGATTCCCTCCCTATTGGACTTCACGATAATGATGCGGATGAGATGCTGCTTTGTCCTGTGAGGGCGCTACGGCGCTATCTGAAGAGAACTCGACACCTCAGGCCTGAGTGTCGACGCCTCTTTCGTTAGCACCGGGTCACCAAGAAAGAAGTATCCAAGAACACTCTTTCTTTCTGGCTGCGTGAGGTCATCAGGAGGGCGTATGAGGCTGATGGTAGTGACGACATCCGTACGTCCCGTCCGAGAGCTCACGAAGTCAGAAGTATGGCCCCTCGTTGGCGTTTCGCAAGAACTTCTCCGTGGCGCAGGTCCTGAAGGCAGGGGTCTGGTCTAACCAGACTACCTTTACGTCTTCTACCTTCGGGATATTGCCCACAGGTCCTTGGATACCGTTCCTTGGGACCCGTGGTGGCTGCTCAACAAGTTGTGTAGCTAACCCAGACCCTCGCAGGCTGAACAGCATCGAGTCCTGGTGTGACTGTGTGGATGGATGTGTGAGTGAGTGAGTGACTGGCTCTCTCTTCCCGTCTTTTCCTTCCCCTCTACCTGCGGGCAGAGGGCCATGTCGTCACTACGCTGGATGAGGACGAGATGCAGGTGAGCTATATGACAGAGCCCCATCCTATCCCTTTCACTAGGGATAGGAGCAGAATATCCACCACTTCCTTCTACAAGGGGGGGAAGTGGGATGCCTACAAGAGTCAAACCCATGACTTTATATTTGCTCCTGTACAGGAACAAGTTCTTGCATTGCTGGTACGAAGAGATACGCATGCCTCTCTCTTAGTACTCGGTCCAGAGGTCTGACCATTGATCCTGCGGTGCACACCCCGATCAATCGGACAGAGGCTTGGATCCCTCCCTCGCTCTTATGACCAGGGAGGCTTCCAAGGTTGGGCGAACACCAGTCTGTTCACAAAAGACTCAGATTCCACCCACAAGAAGTGAGGTCTTCCTATTGTAAAAGGACCGAAGCGGTTTGTATGCCGTGTCGGAACAAATGACAATTTGTCCAAAATTGCATTTTTCCTAACTATACAAACCTGAGGTCCTTTTACACATAGCCCCACCTCATGCCACCCCTCACTCTGCAGTTTTTGCTTGGCCAAAGCAAAAGTGATTTGTTACCTCCCAGTCGCGCTGCGCGCGCGCCTGTCGGACAAGCAGTTAACTACCGAACCCCTTGTTCGAAAGCTTACGACCTATCCAGCTGCCGCTAGTACCTTCCTATTGTAAAAGGACCTCAGGTTTGTATAGTTAGGAAAAATGCAATTTTGGACAAATTGTCAATTTATTTATAAAGCGTTTCCAAAGCTACCAAGAAGTGCTTGAAAAGAATTTTGTTGTGGAATGTGGTGCCAGCAGTATCACACAGACACCTCCAGATCTACTAAGACTGTAATTGGGAGATGTTATGTTATTAATAAGAATTAGTAGTTTTGTGTAGTAAAGGAAGTTCTTTTGTCAATTTTAGGATATAATAATCTACACTGTTGTATAATCTTCAGGTCTCTGTTGTGTCTGCAGTTCTGAACAAAAATTATGGAATGACACGAATGGACCCTTATGTTCGCATGAGAATAGGACATAATGTCTATGAAACTCAGACTGATGTTAATGGAGCAAAAAATCCACGCTGGAATAAAACTTTTCAAGTGTAAGTAAATATAGAAAGTTTCAACTAAATTATGCAGTATTCATGAAATTTAAGAGCCCACTTGTATGATTTGGATGTTTCATGATGACCAGTTGCTAAGGGAAATATTTCATGTAGAAATAAAAGTAACACTCTAAATGATCCTAACCCAGCAACCCTAGCCAATATTAACATGTTTTATTTTTACATGAAAAGGGTTGAGTTATCTTATTTCATGTAGCCACAGAAGATTACATTATGAAGAAGTTTAATAATAAAAAGCAGATAGGTACATAAGTCTTGAGATCAATTTATTGTTAGTGGCATATTTAGCTGGCGTTATTATCGTTCATGAAAGCCGCATGAACCAAAGAAATGCAAAATGAAACTTGATTTTCATTGGAGTTTTAGCCAAAAATGCTTTAGATCTGTGTGTGTCAAGCTAACCATATCTTTTATGACTTAATTATTTTGATCTCAATAAAGAAATAAAACTGCTTTCATTTTTAGAAAATGGAATTGTTTTCATCTGTACAAGTCTTTGACCTGCAAATTAAGTATCAAGGGCAAGCATAGTTTTCCCAATTTAGCTGGCTTACTACCATGAAAGAGGCTGACTGGAATTCCTGTTTAGAAAGTGGATAGTTTACTTATTCAGTTTCTGTGTTTGATTTAATTTCTTCATAATTTGTATTTCCAGGTATCAGATGCCAAAAGGGGTAAATAATATGAGAATTGAAATATATGATGAAAGGACACTTACTGATGATGAATTGATTGCATGGACTTCAATTCAGATTCCTGAAGCTATATATCAGGTACAGAAGCTTTTCATGATGCTTTGTTTTTACTTTACTTTGGATGAGTTTACTCTTGTTAAGTTAGACACTACTTCATTATAAACTATTAAATTTTGTAATTTATATGATTTAAGAGTTTCTCTTGTATTTTTTTATATTAACTTTATAATTATGTTCATTATTTTATCCCATAAAGTTGCAATTAGTTATAAATAGAATATGATTAACAATAAAGTTTCATACTGCAACAATTTACTCAACAAAGTTTAGGCATTAATTATGAGGTACAAACTATTTTTTGACAAATGCATTTCTTAGCCAGTTTTGGTTAATTAAACCAATCCCAGAACTCAGTCTACCCTATTAAGAGTAGCAGTTAACTGAAGTCAAAGGTGACACATTGATAAAACTTGGGAACTTTGAGGATGTCAGTTGTGAGGCAGTGTTCCAGTGTGTTGGTGACATTATACTAACAACAAGGCCTAGCTGCCATGCACCTCAGCTGCTGACATATTGTAGTCAGGCCTTTTATGAATGGCTTTCAGAATGTAACTGGTTCTACTCCTCTCAATAAACTTATCACATTGTCCCTAAGAGAAGAATTTACAACACTGTCTGAAATAGCAGGCAGTTAGTAGTGAGAAAAACGATCACTGGGTCACCTTCAGTGACAGTTTTTCATCTGAGGATGGTGAGGGCCTCCTTGTATCTTAGGCAGTGATGATTGATGTCACTGGCCAGGATTTTAGTGTTCCTTACAATCTGCTGACATTTTGGGCACCTCTGCACTGTTCCTGTGTGAAGTTCTGGTGGACTGCCACTTCATGCCAGTGGATGGAACCCTCTTGGAGAGGCTAACCATAATCATACCAAAGTAGGAATGGTAGCATCCATTCTCAGGGTACGATATTTGGTAAACTTCTCTCCTCTTTTGCTAGTGATGGACTGTTCCTCTTGACAGCCAGCCAAAAAAGGCCTAAAATTTCTGTAAACCTACTTGTGGGTATAATATGACTTGATAGTACATCTGGCATCATTTGTTTTTGCAAATTGTAGAGAACTACTGAAAAGGCAAGGAATAAATTAACTTTGGACAGCTGCTTTATAATATATCTGATGCTACAGAGAAACTTACATGAGAGATTAAGAAACTGAAATGATAATAATAGTAATCCTATGGAACTTCCAGTATTTTGTGTATTTATTTTTGTACTAATTTCTGTATTTCTCATCTCAGATGATTATGATATCAGTATCATCTGAAAAGGCACTAAAACTGAAAGCAGCCTTGGTATCTGTTATGCACCTGCTTTTATTAATTTTATCTCATTTTCACTACTTATTCATGTAGAAGGTGACATGTATAATTTAATTGTATTATTTGGTGCAAGTGAGTTCAACAAAGTCATAAACCACTACCTGGTCCTCATTTTTCATAGCATTTTTGCCAACTTTACCCCTTTTTCTGTCTGTGTTTACTTTGTATGTATATGGTTGTGTCTAAATTAATTACATTTATATTGTCCTTTCCCTCTCCTTTTATTCTTCTCTATATTTCTGTTTATAATTTTGCATCTAATATGTTAATTACTTATTTTACTGATGTATGAATGGATGTATGTGTATGTTCCAGAATGATAATACATACAGTATTATCTATTTATGTTTTGAACAGAATCAAGATTGACTTCAATTCGTACACTTAACTTTAATTAGTGTACTATTGTTTCAGGGCGAAGTTGTTGATGAATGGTACAGTCTTACTGGCAAGCTTGGTGATGGACTAGAGGGGACAATTAATGTCGTATTATCCTACTCTGTAAGTCGTGGTTGGTTTTTCCCATTAAGGGTCTGTCAGTGTTGAAATGATATGTCACTAACTTAGGGTTTACTGTATGCATATGATTTCTGTATTTTTATTGTTATTTGCTATTTGCTCATAAAAGCATAGAATATATTATGGTGATATGTGTCCGTGTTCATATTTCATTCTCTATAAAAAGTACTGAATATATGTTCTTTATAGAATTTTTTTTTTTTCAAATTCTGAAACTTTCAGCTGTCTAGTTACAGATATTTTACAAAGATGTAATGTGTTTTTTTAAAATATGATTTCTATTTTATTCTTTTGTGAGCACAAACCCTTCTGGACAACTCTTGATAGTTAATTTTTAACTGGGTGTTATAGCTAGATTTTCTTTTAAAGCTAACTAAAAGTAAGATCTGTGGCTATTTTGAATGTTAGCATTGTTTATTATGATCATAAAATGCAGACCCATGTTTACATTAATGTTAAGGATCAAATTTATAATACAGTATACAGCACTAAGAATTTTTGTTTAATGCTCAAGCACTCCTGTTAATCTGGAGAAGTTTCTTGGCTAGTCAAATAATTGATTTTTTTTTCAGACTGCTCCAGCTCCTGTGGCTCCTGTTGTTATGATGCATAACATGTATCCCTGTTCAGGGTTTGCTTCAGTGCCTGTTTATACCATGCCACCACCTCAGCAACCACAAAGCACCTCACCTCAGCCTCGACCCATATCAGAAGAAGATCTGAAGCAGGTAGGAGTTGTCTGTTTTA